>NC_060138.1:603062969-603365999 GCF_021461385.2 Schistocerca piceifrons
GTGCCTCGGACTACACTTTTCCATTCGTAATTTTTAGGTAACAAACGACACAATTTTGGTTCACGGTTACATTATTAACACATCCTTTCTCCCCTAAAGCATTTTTGGGAATGTAATAGCTTTTACACATGCTTTCAGAAACTAGATCAAGAAGGGGCGATCAGAAGGTTTCCAATTAAGGGCGTTGTTGCAACGTAGCTCGTCTCCGATGCGAGTATGTAAGCATCGACAAGTAAACAAGCCGTCGACGAGCTTGCGGCAAATGCGGAAACATGAACCATGTCGACGTTATTACAAATAAGTTCAAACAGGACCAACATGCTTTTATTCTGTACTTAGCAGCCGAATGACAAACATCGATACATATCGATAGAAAATGAGGAACGTACATGCTGCAGCATGCCTGTAGGAAAATACCTTTGTGGAAAATTGCAACAAGGAGTGCTGCCTCTTCATGATGAAACACGTTGCCATATCGCAAAAGTCATAACGTAAAACTCACGCCAACTCAAGTGGGACACACTTGAGCACCCACCTTATAATTCTGGTCTCAAGAAAAATGTGTGTGGATTCATAAGGGAACAAACAGATGAAGCCATCGGTCGCTAGACTTACACAATACTTAAACTAACGTACAGTACACTAATCCGGCCGCCGTGGCCGAGCGGTTCTAGGCGCTTCAGTCTGTAAACGCGCGACCGCTACGGTCGCAGGTTCGAATCCTGCCTCGGGCATGAATGTGTGTGATGTCCTTAGGTTAGTTACGTTCAAGTAGTTCTAAGTTCTAGGGGACTGATGTTAAGTCTCTTAGTGCTCAGAGCTATTTGAACCATTTTTTAACTTACACTAACTTATGCGAAGACAAACACACCCACCCAGGCCCGAGGGAGGACTCGAACCTCCGGCGGAAGAGTCCGCGCAGTCTGTGACATGGCGCCTCTAACCACGCGGCCACTCCGCGCGGCAATCCTGATCTCTCCTCATGTGTTTATCACACCTGCAATCCCTTAAAAAAAGGCCTTGAAGTGTCGACGATTCCTCTCGGACGAAGATGTGCAGCAGGCAGGTACGTAGTCCTTCACGCTGTGGGACAAAGTATTCTACCAAACGGGTATCTTCAACCTTATTACTTTGTTTGTTGTTTGTCTCAGCGCCTATGCCGATGTTATCTAATTGGCATACCGACTCTGGACAATACGGCATTCGAAACTAACTTTTACATCGTCCTTATATTAAATTCTGCCTCACTGTGAATTGTTGTTCTTATTTATTTTCAGGTATTAGGAAAACTATATGAGATCAGTTGAAAGTGACCTGTCTGAGGTCGAAAGAAATGTTGTCTTTCAATACACAACAAATACAACTTGATCTTTATTTTGTGGAAATCATTGTCAGCCGCATGGCATAAATGCACCTCAAAATATTTTTGTGTAAGCTTTGTTTCTTTCGTATTTTCTCCTGATTGTAAGTCTTCTCTATGTAATGGGGAGGCAGCAAAATATTTTGGCGTGTAAAGGTTTCTGACTGAAAAGATTTCGCGTCAGTGAAAAACAGGGATCTGCAGCATCCCCCTTTATTTGAATTTTTCGATGTATTCCGCCTATCGCATCTGTTGAGGTTTGTATACTGCGCAAAATAGGATGGATAAGTGCAATGCATTTGTTGCAATTCCTTGGTGCTACGCCAATAAAATACAGACCTTCGTTGACCTATTCAACAACAATTTCTATGTGAACGTTACCTTTTACGTAGTTCCTAACTGTGTTGATTAAATATTTAGCCGAAGCGATAGTTTCTATTTTTTTTTCATTTATCGTGTCATAAAATTTCTACATAATTGTTCTGGCATGTTGCAGCTTTCTGCTCCATTCGTATATCATATCGAAATCATTTTATGATTCTTTATAATATTAGGGAGACACTACTTCTTAATCTATAAATTACTTTGGAGTCAATCTGAAGAGCGCTCTTAGTTGATTTTCACATGCAGTCTTCGTTTACCATGGGTTGCATATGCAAATCAACTAACAGTGCTCTTCAGATTGACTCCAAAGTATTTTATAGATTAAGAAGAACAAATCGCCTTCACCGTTCCTGAGAAAATGCCAAATATAACTACGGATCTCACTATACAAATGAGTTCCCGTTAAGTACTAATTAACGTGACCCTTATGATACAACACTATCTTACAGGATATTACGAACGATACTTTCTGAATGCGTACTAGTTATGTCTCAAGTGACTGTTTTCTTCGAGGTACCTCATTATATTTGAACACAAAAAATGGTTCAAATGGCTCTGAGCACTATGGGACTCAACTTCTGAGGTCATCAGTCCCCTAGAACTTAGAACTACTTAAACCTAACTAAGCTAAGGACGTCACACACATCCATGCCCGAGGCAGAATTCGAACCTACAACCGTAGCGGTCGCGCGGTTCCAGGCTGTAGCGCCTAGAACCGCTCGACCACTCCGGCCGGCTATTTGAACACAGTAGGTTTAAAAATACTGCGACAAATCAATCTTAAGGAGATTGTTATCTCATATACTTCTGTTTCCCTTGTGATGACACTGAACACATTATTTACACTAACTCGAAACATGAGCTCGGATTCAAGCAGCGACGCTCCGAAGTCTACAACATCTCTCAGTAGCGGGTGTGAATAAGTCATGTCGATGTCACGGCAATGCATGAAACTAGTCCCTGTGTCTCGTACATCATTCAAAATCACAAGCAGCGTCCGACTAGCTTATACCGGAATAAATATCAGTGCAGGTATTCTTTTCACTATTCCGCCACAAAATTTCAATACAACTTTGTCTATTTTTGCGCATGCGGCTGTGCTTTTTAGAAGAAGTACGAAGAGAATCATGATCCAACAGGAAGAGAAATAAAACGTCTCACGTCACGGTGCGTACGTCAACCAGGATTTTTTCTTAAATATAAGAGGGAAAGTACAACACGGCTTCTACAGAGTGCGTCAATCCGTGATGGCTCGAACGGAATTTTCCAATACGCCCCACAGCAACGAAAGGCGAAATCGAGTCACTGCTGAATTTAACAGCGCACGCGTAGCTTCGACACTGTTTTTCCATCTCGAGAGCAGACCAACTCTCGCACGGAATGAGCCTTCTTTCTGAATCAGAAGGAGGTCACAGTCGAAGATCTGCTTGAAAATGAGAAAAGTTTCCACCCTCTTTCCGAGCATCAGCAGCTGTAGCCCTCTCTCTAGTGACAGAGTGGTCCACATGCTGTGTAAACTCAACCTCAGATAGTGAATGGACAAGAATCTTCTGTTCTTTAAAATATTAATCCATCTAAGGAAATTGAACAACTACTAACGGTTAAACACAATTTTATGTATACATCCTACACAACAGAGCTAATCGCCGTTCCGGTGTTTTTTCTGAAATTTGTGTACAAGATACCTAACGAGTGTAGTGCCGCTTTGTTATACGTTCTCGAAAATGTAGTAGATATGTTGCGAAGAATTCTATACAGAAGTTAAATGTCAGAGATTCTAGTGTAGAGTAAACGTGGACAAAGCAGTTACAATATATGTAATAAGTGGACACAAGCAGAAGCAAGTAGTTTTCACGTAGATCAAAACCAGAAAAAATGTCCTTGTGAGCTATTACAGCATGTGACTTATCTTGTAAGTATATCCGTCTATAGACCCCCACGTGGATACTTTCAGCTGTTTGTGAGATGTCTATAGTCATGATTGCTACCGGTAAACCGTAAACACATCTATTTACAGGTGAGTCACGTAAGATGTAACGCCCTTTTCGTTTACTGAATGGTTCCGTACAACGAAACGAAGTTTACGGCAAACAATTGTACGCAAAGGGCCATATATTATAATATGTGACAGAGAGTAAAGATCGCAATACTGAAGCAAATACGATTTTTTAAGAACAGAATGATATTATAATTTCTTCTAACGGCATCCGAAAGCGCTTGAAAAGTCGAGTGCAGTGATACAATGCTTGTTAATTTTGAGGCTGAAATTCTTCGCATAAGAACCGAGAGGTATGCTAACACTGAAACGCAAGTCGGCCTGAATTGGCTATTGAGTTGTAAATACACTAATGACAGGCTACGAAGTTGTAACAAGGCTTTCGATTGTTTACTTGTCTGCACTGCAGAACTAGGAGAAAGTGTGTTGTATACGGGCAGGTCATTTCTGCTTCAACGTTCCTTACTTGCAGAGATGTACACCAATGGGTAGAAGTTAGGCATGCCACTTTTACACGGCGAATGTCAAAGAAATGCTGTCGAAACGGTACGGAGCATGGGGGTGTCTATCCTAGTCGTCGCTGTCATCGCGCCAGACACTTGTACCTGCAGGTCATTAGTGCGAACAGCTTCTTCAACGTCTGTTTATTAGGACGACGACTGCGACTGACTGAGCCGTGAAGCTACCGACTACTACGCTTCCCAATCTACACTGTTGCACGTGGTGTACTGGATTAGTTAACCGAGTATCATTTGCATCTTGGATCGACATAAGTTCCACCTCTATTATCTGTCACTACATCAGGCACTCGGAGGACGTGCCCAGCTGATTCTTCGCGTCTCGCAAGGCAAATACTGAATGAAACGTTTCCTAACCTTTGGATAGGACGGAATGCTGCAGTACAATGACAAGCAAGGTCCCCTTCATTTCTTTCTATGGGAGGCATTGAAGGATGCAGTCTATATGAAGCCCCAATTACATTAGACTACATGTGCCTTCAAACCGCCACAGAATGCAACGGCATAACATTCAGTGTACTTTCGTCCGTTCATCTACGGCTCCAAGAGCGATAGCAAATGTGCCTTCCAGCGATGCTAAACAATTTGAGCGCTTGCTTCAGTAAAGTGTACAACTACCTTTCGTTAAGAAAAGGATATGTTTTGTGGATAACATGTCGTCAGTCACTCTGAATAAAATTATTAGTGTATTGTTTTACGTTCAAGAAGCATTCAGATGTCTCCAGGAAAAGACATATCAGGTATAATTTTTGTTTTCTTTAAATCTAAGAAAATTTACAATAATTAATTTTTTTTCATGAACAGGGCTGTTAGTCTTTACGAAGTATGAACAACCGAGGTCTCTGCTTTGGCTTTGACAACTAAGCAGCAATGGGGAGGGTTTAAAGGCAGTTGATTGACGTAACTATAGTTGTTTCCACAAATACCTGAAACGTACACACATTTGAAATAGTTTTCGTAACCCCAATCTGATGCGCCAGTAGATAAGATATGACGTACTTTCATAGGCTGAAATCATAGCTGAACCTATATTTATGTTGTATTCCATAGTTCCACAAGCAAGAAGTCATAGTTGACCCTCTATCTATGTCATATAAAAATGAGGTTCCATCATAGTTTAGCTGCTTATAACGACGGTGCCTGGCGTGAGAGCTCTGCTTGGGACTGTTTACACCATAATAGTCTACTCTGCCATATGCTCTCCAATTTAAATACTTTCGTGGATTCTATTGTGAAAGGTTTTAACATAGATATTAACAATTGCTATATTACTGTAACTGTCTTTCCAATAGCTGCTGGATGCATTTATGAAAAGTATAGGTTCCATAAGAAAAAAATATACTATCTTCAGCATCTTGACCGTGACAAAGTACATGCCACTTAGCGTACTATCATTTGCTGAAAACCTCGTTTTGATATCTGGAGCCGTTCATGAAATAAAAGAGATGTTATGCTTTATGTGACTCACACTGTTTAATACATTCGATACTAAATTTGTGCCAACATCAGAAGCAGAAATGTTACTCAGAAGTATTTTACAAAAAAAAATGTATGCCGTACCTGAGGATTTAATGTGTAATGTAAGAGGAAAAGGGAAATTTACATAGAAGACAAGATCCATTATCACTTGCGTTACCCTAAAAAACCTGTAATATTTTAAGGAGGACCATTAAATTGTCCAGAAATTTGTGAATCATGGCAGACACAGGGCAACCAGTCACTCCACAAGATACTATCACAATGGAACTGAATGACAATATTGTGCTGATAACTCACAAATAAGGATTGTAAGTAGGCTATTTAGGTTTTTATGTTGGTGACGCCATGTACTCGTATTAAAATCGCTGACTGTGCGGTGTGCATTCTGTGGCTGGTTGGTCTCATTCACTACTGTAGTGTTGGGCTGGTGTATGTGTAATAAGGTAAGGAATAATGAGGAGTGGTTAGGGACTTTGGTTTGTGAAAAGGATGTTGGAAACCAAGAATCGTAGTTTAAGAGTTATGAAATGTGTGTACATGCATTAATGTGAGTATCACAATGCCGACGAAAATTTTTAGACACTGCTATTCATTAGATTTCGTTTCTACACATTTCTACTGTAATTTTTCGACCTGTGAAATTTTATTGGTATCAAACTGTCACTGTAGTGGAAACTGCTGTTGTAAATATTTCGGTAAAGAAGGTAAGTGACCTTAACGTGATGCACTGTAGGGGCCCAGCTGTGGGAAAGTTGCTTAAAAAAGTCCATTAGGGTGTGCCTTTCAGAGGCACAGATGTAGAAAAAGAGGCCATTAACCTCGCTATTGACATTTCTTTGCAGAAAGCATCGCAAATACGACATGCTCACACTTGAAAACATATAATTACACTTTGGAGCTCATACTTCCCATTATTTAGTGAAATGCCTATAAAATGATGGGAAATACTTTATGTCTATACACCTAAATACGACTACTGTCTTTCTAGTTGAAAGATTGTTTTACTGCCTTATGAAATGCCGTATGGCTATTGAATGACATCCTTATGCTTTGCCTTGCATATACTTGCTTATTTTGTTTGACATTTAGTTTCTATCTGCACTGTAGCATTGGTTGAAATAAAACTTATTACATTATTAATGTAAATACTTTCTGTGTACAGATCTAATAAATAATTTTATGACCTACTTTCTTAACCCCAGGATGCATGGTGCCAAAAACACACATGAATGCATATGCAGGGCCTCCAAGGCCCTGCCCTAATTTAAAATTTTCCTCTTCTTGTATAATCATACTTTGAAGTTAAATTTATTTCTGTCAAATTTATTGTCATATTGAAAGATTCCTAAGATACAGTAACAGGATCTGGTGGGCCTGAGTGACATTTTATTAATTTTTTAAAAAAACCCTAAGAGTGAATTCTTTTTAGTTACATCCATTTACATACAACATATACAAATAATTTTATTAATTCACTTATAAGTTGCAGTTTACATTTTATAACATTTATTACAACCAATTTCTCTAATTAAAACATACTTATTATTCACAATATTATGTATATAGGCAATATTTTGACAAAAAGGTATTATTCATTGTTCACATAAAATTGCATTTTTCTTAGTTTTCAAGATGTGACAAACAAGAAGCACAAAGAACGCCATTAACTTCCTTACAAATGTTGGTTTTACACTTAATGCATGTCATAGCACTTTTCCTGTGTTTATTATATGGACAATAATTGCATCTTCTTCTATTTCCTGAAACAGGTAGTTGGTTCGGCAATATGACATCATTTTGAACACCACATTTTTGCATGGCATTAGTGATTTTCTTTGGAAGATTATGGATCCGAATATGAAGTTCCATTAGTGGCCTTACCATTTCCTCTGCTAAATCTCTTACGAACAAACATCTTTTACCACTTCTTCCACTATGGTATGTCAGATGTTGGGCGGAAAATAAAATTTCACTGTTCATTGCTGGGACGTCCATCATATTCATCAATAATGCAAATGGCCATATTATTGTTTGTCTCTTGCAAGTAATAACGAATTTTCTGGTCCATTTGACCTACTCCACCCTTCATAGAGTTATAGAACTTTATTATATCTGGTTTCTTTTTTGCATGAGTTTCATCAATGTTTCTGTCGTGATGCATTGTGCTGATGAGAACTACAGACTTTTTCTGTTTGGGAACATAACTCACCATTGTAATGTCACCTCTAAATTCAAACAAAGAGGAATGAATCGTTCTTCAAGCAGATGGTTTCATCTTATTAGGAATTTCTGGTTTATTTTGTTTGATTGTTCCCACCACTGTAATTTGCTTCTGAAGCATCCCTTCTGCCAGCTGCGCACTAGTAAAGAAGTTGTCAACAGAAATATTTTTTGATGATCCTTCAATGTTTTTAGCAAGATCTTTCATCACATTCAATCCAAGATTTTTCTGAATAGGTTCATGGGGCTTCCTTCCCGTGTAAAGAACTCCGTCTAAAGCATATGCAGATGTAGCATCACATAACCAAAATATCTTTATGCCATACTTGGCTGGTTTAGAGGGCATGTACTGAGTGAAGCTGCGTCTTCCACGGAATGGGACTAGCTGTTCGTCAACTGTGAGCGAATCATTCTATTTCTACACTTGTCAAGGAATAGTTGCCATACATAGCGAACAGCTGCAAGTTTGTCATCTGCAGATTGAGCTTCAGAGGTACACCTGTCATCAAATTTAATCATTCTCCTTATATCCACGAATCTATTTACTGACATGGTGGCCTTGTATGTAGGATTTGCCTTTTCATCCAAGAATAATTCTCTGATAGGGACATCCCAACTCTTCTCAACACCATAAAGCAGTAAAAGACCAAGAAAACCCTCCATTTCAGCAAGCGAAACGTTTTTCCACGTTTTACCACGTAAAGCAGCCAGCCACTCTTCTGCCTTCAATATTTGTGCAGTTGATGACTTCCTCTAATATTTCTTTGGAGATGAAATAGTCCCAGGCATCCTTAGGTTTATAGGTTTTCAAACCACTCGCTGGACCAGGTTCCTTCTTTACGATATTATGGACAGGCGTTCGAATAGTTGCAGGAGGATCTAATTTCCAAATAGTTCCATTCCGACTAATGTATGTGTGGTCTTCTATACCTTTTTGTGGTGGTTCTTCATTTTCAGACTCTGATGAAGTAATATTATCGGAAGGACTGTCATCTGCCTCAATATTCACATCTGCAGGTTCATTGGCTGATTCTTCACTACTTGCATCCTCAAAAATATTTCCTACCTCGCAAGAATCATCTTCTTCAAACCACTGAACCACAACACTTTCAAAATTAACTGCATTTGCACGTACTGACTCTCTTGCTTTGCGTGTCGAAGCCATAGCAAAAGGCGTGTCTCTCGAACAGCAGCTTTTGCAGCACTAAACGAGTCATACTCGTAACAATATGGGCCTTGCAGGAACAAACAATGTACAGTAACAATGAGGCTGAGAAGAACAGCACAGGATAACAATACTATGCAATAATAAAACATGTGATAGCAAAAAGATCAATAATACACCGACATCGCCAATATGTGAAAGTAGTGTGTGTTATTTTTTAGTTATACTATTACTACTACAGCTACTGCTGCTGTTGGCACTCCTGTTGTTGGAAATACCACTACAGTTATTGTTGAATTAATAACTGCTCCCAAACAAATATTGAAGACAATATAGGCTAAAGAAAATTTATAAATGTGTGAGGGCTTCTGAAGTCCTGCTTATGCATTCACGGTATATGGGTAAACGAATTGAATTATACAAAAAACTTAAAAAGGTATCTCGTTCAGACTTCATAGGAGGAATGTCACAGTGTTAGTGAAAGAGTACTGGAAAGCAGTTTGAAATAAAACAAAAAATTACAGAATTTTTTAAAAAATGAAGACATACAAGGGCCTCGGAGGCCCTGTATATGCATCCTAGGGTTAAAACAAAGGGAGCACTAGGAAACAAAACAAGTACATGAATGAGAACTGATATAGACGTTAGGACGTAAATAGACATTTCCCTTCACAGGAATTGCATACATAATTTTTTCAACGACTTGGTAACTTATTTGGTAGAGTAAGTTACTGTGATGCATCACTCTAGTGTTAAGATGTGGCATAGGTATCAGGGATTTCCTATCTTTACTGTAATATTTTTTCTGCTTGAGCTTTGCCATATTTAGATATAGTTTATTGCTTTTGCTGCTGTTGTTTGTCAAGCATTGCCCTACTGAATTTCACTTTGTATTACTCTGTTATGCCAGGTTTACTACTGATTTATTTTTCTTCTTTCTGTACATTAGCTGACATTAGTTGTAATGTTGCATTTGCTTTATTAATTTATATTTATTGCTGCTTGGTTTGCCACTTAGCATTTTTTTCTCGTTCCTGTTTGTGTTATTGTTCGTGCTGCTGCATTGGTTCGTCCCTTAGTTTATGCATCTGAGCTTGGTAGATTTAAGTTAGCTTAAGAGGGGGATACTATATAAGAAACTAACTATGAAGAATAGGGAAAGAATGCATTGAGAAGCTGTAAGAAAAAGTTTTGGGCCAAAATGAGTATTGTACAATGAGAAATAATTATTTTGAATGAGAATATGAATAGACGAGGAGGGTTTAGGGACAACAGGGTTAGGCAGGATTTTCTTGAAAACAAATAAGAAGGTAATGAATATGAGAAATTACTATTACAGAAAGCATGGGTAGATAGGACTCTTCGGAATAATGATGAAGTAAGGGAGATCTCTGAAAAGTAAAGAAAGTTTTGTTTAAAAATGAAATGCGATAAATACTGCAGTACCAAACGTTGTACTAAAAACAAACCCTGTCCTTTCCTTCTGTGTTATTCCACTATGTGTTTATGTGTACCCTTGCGTGTCTACGTTCTTCCTATCTTTATGTGTTTATCTGTTAAGAGTTATATTGTAGAATTTTTCTAATACTAAGCTGCATTTGCTATGATGGGGAGTACTGTTATCATCAAATACAACCTGTTCTTTATCACTTAACAGTTCTGGGCTGAGATGCCGTGGTCCATACATAAGACTCTCCCCTGACGTTTCGCCTTCGACTGTGGAAGGCATCCTCCGAGGACAATCAGCGAACTGCAACGAGAGCACGGGTGGGTTCCGTATATATAAGCCATCCAGAGGGCGCCACCGTCAATCACGTAGCGTCGGCTGTGCTATGATCTCTGATATTGCAAACTTTCTCAGTTGAAATTAATCGATTGCCGCGCTGTTGCGGCAATGTTGACATCCATATCTTATCCAGCTTAATGCCTTCATCTTTTCTATTAAAATTATTGCAGTGTTTGGAAATCTCAATGGCCTTTCTGTACATTCGCGCATAATAATGCGACGTCTTTGCTATGATGGTCGTCTCACTAAACTTTATTTCATGATCACCTTCCTGAAACATATGTTCCGCTACGGCAGATTTATCAATATGTCCGAGGCGACAGTTCCTTTTGTGTTTACCCAGACGAGTGTTAACGCTTCTTTTTGTTGTGCCAATATAGACCTTTCCACAACTGCACTGAATTTTATAGACACCTGGTGTAGCTAGAGAATGTTGTTTATGTTTTGCGGATCTTAAACATTCTTATATTTTCGTGGCGGGTCCGAAAACAGTTTCCACATCGTACTTGCTTCAAATTTTTCCAATGCGATCAGTGACCTTACTGATGAATGGTAAGAGCACTTTCCTGTTGGTTTGGTGTCGATCCTCGTCCGTCCTGGTTGTCAGTATCGGACTTAGTGCACGACCTGTCTCTCTGTTGGAATACCCATTCTTCTTTAAGGTAGCTCTATGGTGTTCGATCTCATCATCTAAGTGAGCTGGTTCACATATTTTGTGCGCCCTGTCTATTAATGTTTTAATCACCCTTATTTTATGTCTTGGGTGGTGGTTAGAATCTTTTTCCAGATAACGATCAGTGTGTGTGTCTTTTCTGAAAACCTTATGACCCAATGATCCGTCCTATCGTTTGATACGGCCACATCTAAGAAGTTCAGGTGACCATTTATTTCCTTTTCTAAAGTGAATTGAATTCTTGGATTAATACTATTCAGATGTAACAGGACGGCATCCAGTTCCTCTTCCCCATGCGTCCATATAACAAACGTATCGACTACGTAACGATACCATCTGGCTGGTCTTTTTCTAGCTATTTGAAATGCCCATCGTTCAAAGTTATCCATGAACAAGTTAGCCACAGCTGGACTAAGAGCACTTCCCATAGCCACCCCGTCAATCTGTTCATAAAACACATTATTATATTGAAAATAAGATGTTGTAAGGCAATGTCTGAATAATGCCAAAATATCACTACGAACAATGTCCGCTATACATGTGATAGTTTCATTCACCGGAATCATGGTAAACAACGACACCACGTCAAAATTGACCAGGATATCTTTAGGGCCCACATTAATTTCCTTAATAATATCGATGAAGTGATATGAATTTTTAACATGACTGTCAGTTCCACCAACATGAGGTTTCAGCAGCGAGGCTAGCTTATTCATGGGTCGGGGACCCTATTGCGCTGACTATAGGTCTCAAAGGTACCAACGGTTTATGTACCTTGGGTAACCCATAGAGTATGGGCGAGTAAGTTTCTGATTTAAAGAGTTGCTTCTTGTCGACTGAAGAGAGGGAAGACACTTTCACCAATTGATGCCATTTTTAAAATCCTCGATGTCGAATCCTTCTGAAGTTGTTGGAATCCAAAATTTCCAGGATTTTTTAATGATAATCTTTACTCTTCGGTACGACAGTAGCGTTGCCTTTATCTGCAGAAACCACGATGATGTTTTCATCTGCGTCGATGTCCCTCAGTGCCTTCCTTTGTGCCTGTGATAGATTACCATTAGGTGGCTTGCACGTGCGCAAGATTCTAGCTGCTTCCATTCTTTATAACATCAGCGGACTGCTGTGACAGCTGACGGATACCTGCCTCAACATTAGCCACAATATCTTCCGTGGGAAACATTCGGGGCGTCACTGCAAAATTTCCACCCTTAGCAAGTACTGAAACTTCATCTACAGTCAAGACTTTGTCTGACATGTTAATAACTGTCCGAGAATTATCCTCTCTTGTGCCTCCCGACTTGATCTTCTGTAAGATATCGAATTTACTCTTTTGTCTAACCACTGATATTTTTACACTTACTTCCATAGTTCTAAATGTAAGGTTGTCAATCTCATTCCAATCGTCATACTGCATGGTATTACTAATGAGAATATGAAGATGAAATAGCTTACTTTTAGTTTCCGCTAGTGCTCGTCACGTCTGGTGAATCCTCTCTCGTAAATTTGCTGATTCCATACGGCTGTAAATTCGATGAACTTGTGCCGAGCGGAACGTCCTCTGCACTTGCAGAAATTTCGGAATGGTTGACGTGTCCCTGCAGCGTAACAGGAAGGTGAGCGAACACAGTTGTTGTGACTTCTTCTTGCGCATGCTCTCGAACCGTCGGGCAGATGCTGACATATCCTCCCCGTAGAGGCGTTTGATCATAATATTCTTTTGTAACGCATGGTTTACTACTAATGATATCCTTATGTTTCTTAATGATATTTTTTTCCTTGTGTAATTATATTTTCGTGTTATAGAATTTTAATTGACTCCAGTCCATCAAATTATGTAAATAGCAGGGTTTTATTTTACTGCACACTTTTCTTTTTGTCGTAGTATATGTACAATATGTAAGAAGTTAAATAATAGGACTGTTAGTGCTCGCACGTTTGTTGATAATTCAGCAAGGGACTGGTTAACAGCATCTCTAGTTCCAAGGACATTCCCAAAGTTTGTGAGTGCACAAGTGGTGTTTCATGGACTTGCTATATTATCCGCAAGACTCTTCCATGGTGACTGCGCACCCGCAAAGTCGCAACACATGGCTGCTGGCCATCTCTACAAGGATTTCAGTGGGTCTGCACCTGTGGGGGCCCACTAACACCATTATATCTACAAGAAATACTGTGGGTCTGCTCTGTGATGACCTACCTACCAATAGTCCTCAAAACTTCGACTCTGTTGTGGCCCATTACCTGTCTGCCCATTACCTGTCTTTCAGTTGGATGGACAACACTATTTCTTCAATACTGCATGGAAATCCACTACCTACGAGTGCATTTTCTTTTACTGTTCAGGCTTTGTGCATAAAACTGTGATTCTACTGTGATGAATGCTCAGGACAGTCTTTAAGGACTGCATGGACAGTTTTTGCTTTTGACCAACAGTGTATCAACAAGTGTGTGCATTTGATATATTTGTTATCGCTAATATGAAAAAGTTTAGCGGATAAGTATTGGACATTGCCCAAAACAATTTGTAAAATTTTTTTGTGAAGAGCATTGGGGCTATGTAAGTAGGCTGTTTAGGTTTTTATGTTGGTGACGCCACGTAGCACTCTGTATTAAAATCGCTGACTGCGCTGTGTGCAGCCTGTGGCTGGTTGGACACATTGTTGGGTTATTCGCTAGTGTAGTGTTGGGCTATCGGATGTGAACATCCCGTAGCGTTGGGCAGTTGGAGGTGAGTCGCCAGCAGTGGTGGATGTGGGGAGAGAGATGGCAGAGGTTTGAGATGTTAATATGAGCAGACGATATGGATGTGTGTCCGTCAGAAAAAGGAAATTTGTCAAAATAGATGTCAAGAATTTATATATATATATATTACGACTTTTGAAGACTATTAACGTAAATACATTGTTTGTTCACTATCAAAATCTTTCATTTGCTAACTATATGCCTATCAGTAGTTAGTGCCTTCAATAGTTAGAATCCTTTATTTAGCTGTCAGTATTGGCGCTCGCTGTATTGCAGTACTTCGAATAATGATTTTTGTGAGGTAAGTGATTTATAAAGTGTATAGGTTATTGTTAGTCAGGGCTATTCTTTTGTAGAGATTATCAAAAGTCAGACTGCGTTGCGCTAGAATATTGTGTGTCAGTTTAGTAATGATCAGAATAAGTAGAGAGAAAACTGTCATGGACTGTGCGGCTGGTCCCGGCGGAGGTTCTAGTCCTCCCTCGGGAATGGGTGTGTGTGTTTGTCCTTAGGATAATTTAGGTTAAGTAGTGTGTAAGCTTAGGGACTGATGGCCTTAGCAGTTAAGTCCCATAAGACTTCACACACATTTGAACAGAAAACTGTCTGAGTACGTTCAGTTTTACTCAGCTGTTTCTGTATCAAATAACGTAGACCTTTACCAGCACAGCCTTTCTTTACATTCAAAGGGTAAGTTTCACGATTACTTTCTAAACGTAGCAGCAAATAAAATCAAGTGGTTCAGCAGCAGAATGTATTAATCAAGTCGCTCCACGAAACTAAGAACCAACACCCTTCACTGGAATTAAGAGAGAGTAAAAAAAAAAAAAATGGAACCTAATAAGTTGTCGATAAGGTTTCAACTACCATTCTGAAGAACTGTTCTAACTTAGTGGGAGTGGCCGCGCAATCCGTTACATGGCGCCTCTAACATTGCTGCCACTCCGCGCGGCTTAATGTACTCAAGAACACTAACAGCACAGCCTTTCTTTACATTCAAAGGGTAAGTTTCACGATTACTTTCTAAACGTAGCAGCAAATAAAATCAAGTGGTTCAGCAGTAGAATGTATTAATCAAGTCGCTCCACGAAACTAAGAACCAACACCCTTTACTGGAATTAAGAGAGAGTAAAAAAAAAAAAAATGGAACCTAATAAGTTGTCGATAAGGTTTCAACTACCATTCTGAAGAACTGTTCTAACTTAGTGGGAGTGGCCGCGCAATCCGTTACATGGCGCCTCTAACATTGCTACCACTCCGCGCGGCTTAATGTACTCAAGAACAGTAACAAATTTACGCAGAAACAATTACTTATCATATCAGAGATTAGATTCCAGAAGGGTCACTGTTTTGAGAATGCTATTTATAAACTCACTCATAAAATAGTACAAGCATTAAACGAAGAAATATTGCCAGTTGGTAGTTTCTATGCTCTGTCCACAGTGTTTCCGTAAATCACGTTATTTTCTTAGGACTCATTTTGGGTTCACTCCTCTTTCTTATGAATGTGAATCACCCTTCATTTAACATTCGTCGAGCACTGACACAGTTTGTAGACGATTCTAATGTTACAATAAATCCCCATAGAGAAATAGAAACAGAAATTATTAATGATGGTCTTCAAAGAATTATTAGTGGCTCTCTGAAATTTTTCGATGATTCTCTATGTTTAGCTCTGTACAGCAAAAACGACTGATGTGGCAGATGAACAGGGATCAGTAAACTGGGTAGGAAGTTACTAATTCATGAGTTTACATCCTGCTGATGGATATTTGAAACGACTGAGTTGCTCAGAAAATCATGTATAGCTAGTGTGCCGCTGTGCGATACTTTTTCTTATGTCGAGAGCTTTTTGTCAACTTTTGACTCCGAGTAGTGACACTCCATGTGCGTCGAAGTCAAAGGGAGGAGAGACTAGTCTGTGCTCCGAAACGGTAGGGTTGCCTGGAGGAGCAGTTTAAGAAATGCTGCTAGTGGGTAGCGAGTGATAGTTGTGAGCGAAACTGTACGGTTTAGGAATAGTTGCGGCTGTTTGCAGCGGAAGCTGAAGAAAGCAGTTGTTTTCATCGTCACAGGAATTCGATGTAGCGCGCTGCGCTGTGGTTATTTGAAACCACACATCTCAACGGCGCCGAGTTTCCGGAAGGCAATATGTTGTAGTTAACTGCACATGACTGACCCGAGTATAGAATGCTAGCGGTAGGTTATGCGTCTTCTTTACATATAAGTTCTTAATTGTTGACTATTTCTGACGTGCACCGGCTTCTCAAGCGAACTGGCGAAGTGATTACTGTGAGTTCTGACGCAGTAAGTGATGCACTGGGGTCACATGTGTGATGGAACATGTCGTCACTGCGGGTTTTTAGTGGTGCATTGCACATTTATAAGGTGTTCTATATCGAAAAAGTGACAAACCAGGTGGTTTAAGTGTTAAAAATAGTTAAAATTTAAATTTCATAAAGGTGGTCATGAAATAAATGAATCTCTTAAAAACATTATTTTACGCATTTATTTTGAGTAAGAATCTTGTTATGAATATAGTGTAAAGTGTGATTGTACCGGGGTTTGAATGTTTATGTAACGTCGCTCATGTTAGTTGTTTTATTGTATTGCAAGTATGTTGACTAACATAGCTGTTTAATTTTTATCCGGATTATTGTATATATTTTATGCGTAAGCTTCGCTAAGTTTTAATATAACTTCATTTTCAGGTGAGTTGAGATTTCCTTCTTTATTATGTTTTAGTGGCTCTTAAGCTAGGTGTACGTGTATTTGCAACCTATAAACTGAGGAGTAACGTTCATCTCCAAGGACTACAGGTGGCTACCCAATGTATACATTTAACCTACAAATTGGGCAGACGAGTAATTATTGTAATATGAAGCTATTTGATTTTGACTGTCAGAGTTCCGCAGTTCTTTAATAAGCGCTGAGCAGTATATTTGCACTTTATGTACACAGTTATCGCCCCCAATACCAATCCTGCATAACATTATTTTCGCTGTTCGTATAAGCGTTAATCTTGAAAACAAACGGATGAACTTTGTAATACATTTTGCACACTTCCACTCAGTTATGTCTTATGGAATAATTTTCAGGGTGAAACTCATCACTTAGAAAGAAATTATTGATAGCACGAAAGCGAGCAGTAAGAGCAATGTGTGTTCGTCACCTACAGTCGCCGTATTGTTACTTCTTGAAGAAGTTAAATATTTTAACTAAAACTTCGAATGCGTATATTTGATAACAAAATTCGTCATAAGTGAATCATCACAGTTTTACAAGACTAGCGTTGTCCATATCTATAGGACAGAGAGGAAAACAACCTTTATTACTCATTAAAGCTACTAGTGGCTCATAAAGGCGTTCTACGTCCACATCTAAACAGATATTCCGCAAGCCAACTGACGGTGTCGGCGGCTTCTTCTGGTAGAACTCATTGATCTCCCATTCCTTGATTCACTCGCGAATGACGAGAGGTATGAATGATTGGCGGTATATCTCTGTAATAGCTACAAATTCTCGAGTTTTTTCGTCGAAGTTATTTCGCGATATGCATGTGGGAGGAAGTGATAATTATTCTGGCAAGACTCTCCCGAAAATTCAATAGTAAACCTCTCCGTGACCCACAACGCCTCTTTTGTAGTATCTGTTACAATACTCATCAGTAAAATATTTGGACATTTTCCCAGCTACATAAAACGTTGTTATTGTGAGATCCCTTGCTTTCTCATTTCGTTGATAGTTACTCCCCTCAATTTTTATGAAAACTTATTTCAACTTCGGCATTATTTGATAATCATTGGGTGAAGTTCATGAAGCACAATCTATTGAGATGTCAGTATCAGCCAATTGTACATTTTATAGAAAATTGTTATTGAATTATAGTAACAAAATCACGCCACGAGATTCGAATGACACTGCAGAATTCATGAATGCTTCACTCTTATCCGAAATTCGCGACTTTTACATATTGTTCAAAATTCTTCCCAGATGTTAGCAAACTTCCTGTGATTGATTGTTCACAACGAACCGCGTCTGTCGACTCCTCTTTAACGACTGCCACACATGTTTTCACTCGAATACAAGCAATCGCAAAAACCCATTGTCGTGTCCAGAAACGCTCAACCGACCGTTCTCGCACCTCACTGAGGTTGCATGTGTTCTAGTACCGATCGAGATGCTACAACGGTGACCCCACAACAGGTGGTAAAGCAAGTTTCGAATCTAAATTAATGTTATTTCTTCTACATAACCCATTGTGCCTCATAGAGGAAACTTTCGCTAGTTCAATTCTTTTATCTTGGCGGCTCGCGCATGCCCTCCCAGACGCTGGAGATTGCTGCGTTGCCAGTTGCACACGACGCACGCGCCAATAGAAGCAGCGCCATAGTATAGCATAGTTCGCAAGCTTACGTGTAGGGGGGGAGCGCGCAGTTCATGAAGTAAAGCCACCACGGCCGCATTAACCCTTTCGCTGCTACAAAGACGTGCTCCCTGCATTCCGCGCTGTGGGCGATTTTGTCACTGCACTGCTCGCCTGTGCAGACACATTGTGTTCCGACTGCTTTGACACTCTTTATCATTCGATTCCACAAACACTATTTGGCTCAAAAATTAGATTTTTACCTATCTTCTTGACTGATACCTTCCCCCCATAAATGACTTAATTTTGTTTCGATGTTCAACACAGTTATTATGCAGCATTAAATATAGTAAACCTTTGCACGAAATTTTGAAGAGTTTGCAGAGGTAAAAGTCCATAGAGTATACTTTCCGTATGGTCGATTTTAGTTGCCACAATGTTGAGAATGGAATGTGGACAAGATACCTATATATTTCATTTAATTTAAGTACCACATAAGTGTCGTATGTAATATTGAGAAATGTTCCACCTTTCGTGACTGTAACAACAGTTTTACTTACACTGGGCACGTTTGGCTTTATTTTAAAGCACTTCAATCAATCAAAAGGAAGTAGACAAAATACATTAAACAAAACTGTGGACTTACAAAAACATTAGGACTTGAATATACCGTCTGTCAGTGAAGTGCTCAGAGCTATGTCAAATATAAATTTGTGTGTGGCACACACAAACAGCATTTATTTGCTAAAACACTGATGAGCCAACACAAACGTTGAATATTGTGCTACCGCAGCACAAAACTACGAAAGGTGACTTGGCAATGGAGGACACAAAATACAGTCCTCTTATGATGCTTCAAAAGAGAGAAACGCGTCTGTTCTAAATAAGTCGCTTATTACAGTTGCAGAAGAGGGATATATTTCAATACCATTGGTAAAACTGCGACTGTGGAACAAAAACAAGAAATAGAACATGAATACCATTGTCTATGTGCCATACCTTTCACCGAAGGAAGTGCTTTAAAATAAAGCCAAACGCGCCTTGTGTATATAAAACTTTTATAACAGTCGCGAAAGACGGAATATTTCTCAATATTACATACGACACCTATGTGGTACTTAAATTAAATGAGATATTGTTATACAGCAAATATTATATGAAATTTAGGTATCTTGTCCACATTTCATTCTCAACATTGTGGCAACTAAAATCGACCATACGGAAAGTATACGCTATGGACTTTTACCTCTGCAAACTCTTCAAAATTTCGTGCAATGGTTTACTACATTTAATGCTGCACATCAAAACAAAATTAAGTCATTTATGGGGGGAAGGTAACAGGCAAGAAGACGTGTAAAAATCAAATTTTTTGGCCAAATAGTTTTTGTGAAATCGAATGATAAGTGTGTCAAAGCAGTGGGAACACCATGTGTCTGCACAGGCGAGAAGTGCAGTGATGACAAAATCGCGCACAGCGCGGAATGCGGGGAGCACGTGTCTGCAGCAGCGAAAAAGTTAATGAAGAGGCAAAGCACTAGAAATTTTATTCAAACGAATAAAATTCGTGAAGTAAGGCACTCCAATATTAATTTTAAATAAAGAAAATATCAAGCATCGCAGAAGGTTTGAACTCATAACCTTTCACTTGGCAGCCCAACACCTTAACCGTTCCGCTACCTCAGCTCATGGAACAGTGTAACTCCATAATGACTCTAACACCTCACGCAACTACTTATAAACACTGTTGGTATGACTATGAATGACTCACGCTTCGTCGAAGTACAATAGGAAATAAACAATTACCGCTGTTCTTTATGGCGAAAAAGCAGTTCGTGAGATTGAAACAAACACCTTTCCTTGCTATCGCCTGAATTTGGAGTCTTATTGGTTGTTTGGTTTAATTAATTAATAGAATATGAAGCAATTGGTATAAAGAATGCTTTTTCCAAACTTTCTGTAAAAGAAAGTCTGCTATCAAGACATTGCTTTTGTTCTATTACTTTATTTATGACCGAACGTTTCTAAAACTGAAGACACTCGTCCGTGCTCTGCACTGCTGTCGAGATCTGGCAACGTCGTTCTCTGTTCATTGGCTGACTGTGTTTTGTGACGTCAGATGCGCAGAACGAACCTAAACTCGGCCGCCAAGATATATGACGCGCACTTTAACACGCGCTAGCTTGTAAAGACACTAGTTTGAAGTGTCGTTGTTTTAGTAGGACTGACATATAATATGTTCATTAATGTTAAAATTAGGCAAGTGTGCACTTAAGCAGCCAGAATTTAAAAGAGCTCTGGAAGACTTGAGATCAAATAAGATAGGTGGAATACATAACACTCCATCAGAGTTTCTAATATCATTAAAAAGACAGCCAGCCTGATTTGGCAACGGGAAATTCAAGAATGGCAGAAATTGAAAAGCCTTCAGGCATTCTACGTTGCACGCCGTCTCAAGCAGGTCGAATTGGTGATTATGATGGTCATGATGATGTTGATGGTGACTGCCGACGAAATACCAGTGGCCTTCGAGCTGAGAGTGGGATTTGCAAGAACCATATAAAGAACGTTTTCTGAAAATTGGATCCTCGCGTAGCGTTCTTCCTATCTCAACTTCCTGTCTCCCTTAATAGTTTATCAACTACTGCACTTTGAATAACACAGTTTCTACATATTTTGCTGTAAATTGTGTGGGCTTGCAGTAGGTTTTGACCCGCAGCGTCTTCTGTTCAATACGTGTCGGCGTATTCGTCGAAGGAATACCCGTGACGCGCCATGGCATTACTACCCTCACAGTTGTTGAAGTGTGTACCACGCCTGCTTCCTTCGTTGTCCCATCGCATCTGTGTCCACATTTACAGCTACGCGAATGCTTCCGACAACGATCGAATGTCTCAGTACGTTTTCCAAAGATGGTCGAATGACAAGCAGATAAAAGTCTCCTACGCCAGCTGATACTACTGACGCCAATTTTTCTCATAGATGGTAGCTTACGACAGGCCTGAGCCCTTGGGTCGGGTTCCGTCCCCGTTGCCGAAAGTTGTTTAATTTTTTTATTGCTCTCTTGTTCGGTTTGACGAAATCAAACGAAACATACGCTTGTAAACATCGCCTCTGGCAGTCTTCTCGAATCGGCATGCGCGACGGTCTGATTGGCTAATTTCATTGCTAAATAACTCGGAAACGGCGCAAAGCAACGACTTCTTTTTGTAACAATTATTCTCCGCATAGTCTCCCCTGCGACACCCTTACAAGTTTTTAAGTCTGTTTCTGACCACCATGTATATTAGTCCTCTCAGGCTATGGGTTGCAGGAGCCTGCTTACAGCGGTAAAGAAATACTCATTGTTTTATTTTACTTCATTGTGTGGTCATGTATCCAGTAAATTTTACCCTGGCTGCATACAGTTGTAGACATGTATTCATTGTTTTTTTTTTTACGCATTTGATGTAATTATGAGTCCAGAAAATTTGTCCATGAATTGGTAGGACAGTTAAAAATGGTAAAAATCCTTGTTTTCTAGTCGTGAGAACGCCTGTTGCTACGAGCATTGTTCTCGGTCATAGATACCCTGTCCTCGTGTAAAAGTACGCTATGCACTATCCAAGCTCGTTTCACAGTATCATGCACCAAATTCATATACGAATACCTCAGGAAGTAAGTAACTTGAAGCAATGTTTCTACCGACAGCTTAGAGCCCTAATTTTAAGAAACTGTTTTCGGACTATAAAAATGATATCACATTTTAGAAATAAAACCTGCCATTACACTAATAATAGATGTAGTTCATCTGCTCCAGTAACGATATGGATACAAATCTTATCAGCATACACAACCTGAGTCATAATTACAACACCTTTTTGACAGCAAATTAACGCCGTATAAAACAACGATTAACTTATGACCTAGCAAATATTACAGCATCAATCAGTCAATCAAAACTACTCATGAACAAAATTTGTAATCTGGCACTGATTAAAAGGACCTTTTAAATTATATTTCCGTTCTTTATTTCTTTACCCGCTGGCCACTGTGGCCGAGCGGTTCTAGGCGCTTCACTACGGAACCGCGCTGCTGCAACGGTCGCAGGTTCGAAACCTGCCCGGGGTATGGATGTGTGTGATATCCTTAAGTTAGTTAGGTTTAAGTAGTTCTGTTTCTAGGGGACTGATGACCTCAGATAGTCCCTTAATGCTTAGAGCCATTTGAACCATTTTTTCTTCATTCATTTAGCATTTGGTCCTTGCGTTCATGAGTACAAAGGCGCAAATGGAGCACAAAGACTGAGAAAGTGATCCAAAGTCCTGTAATAAATGGCAAGAAGTCTCCTAGATAAATAACGTAAATGAGACTGAGAAATGTAATTATGATTTACGTCGCCCTCTAGTGTTTCATCACTTCGACGTCTTGAGGTCTCCAAGGACTTAATTTTGTACAGATTTACATCTTCATACATACTCTGCCTTAAATTGTACAGAAAGCTACAGTGAATAATTGGTACAAGTATTAGTCATTGTCTAAATGAAATCCGGAGACGCCTGTTGCTCGGTAGACAGGCGATGTCATACCTTGACAAGTTTATGAGGTCCAGAGATATAACACTAGCAACAAAGATCCGTATTGTGAGGGCTATGGTCTTTCCAGTTGTGATGTATGGATGTGAGACCTGGACCATTAGAAAGGCTGAACGGTGAAGAATTGACTCCTTCGAATTGTGGTGTTGGAGGAAACTTCTTACAGTTCCATGGACTGCAAAGAGAACGAACAGATCAATATTGGATCAAATAAAACCAGGTTTCTCCCTGGAAGGTCTAATGTTAAAACAAAAGCTGACCCACTTTGGACACACAATGCGAAGTCATGCCTCGCTGGAAAAAACCTTAATGCTGGGGAAGATTGAAGGAACTAGAAGAAGAGGACGTCAGAAAATGAGATGGATCGATGGCATCACAGAAGGAATTGGTTTGTAACCTGGAAGGTCTACGGGAAAAAGTGCAAGACAGGAAAAAGTGGCGTGATTTGGTTCATGGGGCCACGAAGAGTCGGAAACGACTAAACGAATAGAGGGAGAGAGAGAGAGAGAGAAAGTTCCACACAGTCCACTCGCGTTAATTGTACTACCGCCTAAGTTTGATGTGAATGTGCAATAACCAGTTGCGGACAGCAGGTGATACCACTAGCAATGGTGAGGAGGGGGGGGGGGGGGGGGGAGGGGCTGGTGGATAACGGTGCAATTCTTGTAGTAGTGCCGAAACAGAGCGATGTACTTGACGCCCAAGAGAGCGTGATCATTGACTTTCGGGCCAAGTGTGGAAGCGACTGTTTGCGTGCCGCTGTGGTTGAAGTGTAACGTGCATGACTAAATGGCGCTATCCAAAACAGGCACCGAAGCATCTGTGGTGCACCACGAGCCATATATGAGTGTGGTCAAGTACGGTTGCGGAGAAGTGTACGGCAGAATAGGCGTGCAACTGTTGAGCAACTGACAGCCCAAATGAACCAAGGACGAACCTCCTCAACGACCGCCCGGCTGATGTTGCCGTCTATGGGTATCTGCAGCAGGCGTCTCCTTCATGCACCCATGCTGTCTGCTGTTTATCAGGGACGAAGGCTGGAATTTGCACGCCAGTATCGCATCTGGACGTCCACTGAGTGGCGACAGGTGGCCTTCTCAGAAGAATCAAGTTTGATGCTCCATAGTACAGAAGACCTCTGGCGTATACGGGCCTACTACAGTAGCTGGAAGAGTCCAAGCCGGAGGAGGGAGCGTTACCGTCTTCGGAATGTAATTATAGTATCCCCGTGTGGTCTCTATATTCTGGAAGGCAAAATTGATCAAAACATGCATGTATCTATCCTTATGGACTGCGTTCACCCCTACATACAGTTTGTCGCGCCGTGCATCCTCAACCGGAAAACCTAAAGCAGCACTAGAGTCGGCATGGCATCCCTCTCGGTACATTCCAGAATCTTACTAATTCTCTTCCTGCACGTCTTTGCCGTAGAAGATGGTTATTCAGATGGTTACATTAGTGTCTCTGTACACTCACAAGTGCCGGCCGCGGTGGCCGAGCGGTTCTAGGCGCTTCAGTCCGGAACCGCACAGCTGCTACGGTCGCAGGTTCGAATCCTGCCTCGGGCATGGATTTGTGTGATGTACTTAGGTTAGTTCGGTTTAAGTAGCTCTACGTCTAAGGGACTGATGACCTCAGATGTTAAGTCCCATAGTGCTCAGAGCCATTTGAACCATTTTTGAACACAATTAAGTAAATCTGCAGGTCGTGGTCGTGCGGTAAAGTTCTCACTTCCCACGCCCGGGTTTCCGGGTTCGATTCCCGGCGGGGTCAGGGATTTTCTCTGCCTCATGATGACTGGGTGTTGTGGGATGTCCTTAGATTAGTTAGGTTTAAGTAGTTCTAAGTTCTAGGGGCCTGATGACCATAGATGTCAAGTCTCATAGTGCTCAGAGCCATTTGAACCAAGTAAGTAATATCTATAGTAATACATCTATCTTTGCACATCAGACTTTACCAATACACTTTTTTCTATTCTTTCATATTTTACTTTTGGAAACCCTACTTCCAAAGCTATACAATGTATAATACTAACACCGTACCGTTTTCTGGACTCCATCCACCTGTAACAGCGGAATGGTGACTAAGATTTTCAGATTAGCAAACGAGAAAGCAAATGTCGTCGCTAAGGTCCTGAAGTCAACTGATATGGTGTTTACTGGTACTTTCTGTAGTAATATATGACTAGTGTGTGTAGTGTGTGCAGCGACTAGGAGTCAGAAATGAACAAGGTAGCCTAGCCTTTTAGATTACTGAATAATATCTTTGCAAAAGAGTATTGTGTAGCAGGGAGAAAACGAATGAAGTAGAGTTGTTTTAAACAGACTGGCCTTTTGTGCAAAAGGCTGGAGGTTCAAGACTTCGATCGGCCGTCCTGAAACGTTTCCCTAAATTACTACAGGCAACTGCTGGAACAGTTCGCACGTCAGCATCACAGCTTATCTGCTACCTGTGCCAGCTGCTGTGACAGACTCCACATCCCGCCAAGTGGTGTATTTAGGAGATTACTACCAGTCATTTACTTAATTATTCCAATTACAAGTGGAGTGAGGGAAAAACAAATGTCCACACGAATCCGTAAGAGGCTAATTTCCCATATCTTGTCTTCGTGGTCTTTCAGCGAAATGCGCGTTGTAAGCAATAAAATCGTTTTGTAGTCAGCTGCAAATACCTTTTTACTAAATTTTTTCAATAGCGGTTGGCGAAAAGAACATTGTCTTCTCCACAGACTCCGATTTCAGTTGACGGTGCATATGCGTAACAAGACCGTTAACGAATCCAGCAGCATGTTTCTCAATTTCTTCGATGCCTTCCTCCATTCCGACTTACTGGGGATTCCAAACACCTGTTCGATATGCGGTTCCTTTTGTACATGAGCTACACTTTCGCAAAACTCTCCCCATAAACCGAAGGTGACCGTTAGCCTTTCCTACTACTGTTCTTACTTGCCTCTTCTATTTCATGTCGCTTTGCAAAGTTGCGCCTAGATAATTAAGCGATTTGACTTAGTCAGGCAGCGCAAACTAATTTGAATTTGTCCTTTTTAATATTGGTTTCAAACATTACAGGTTCAATTTCCCATTCACCTCCACTAACTACCGTTTTCCTACATTTAGAGCAAACTGCCATTCACCACACCGAATAGAAATTCTTAGTCATTATGTATCCTTCTACGTTCACTCAACGTCGATTCTTTCCCGTATGCCACAGCAGCATCAGCAAACAGTCACAGACTGCTGTTCACCTAGCTGTCAGGTCACTTATGTATGTAGAGAACAATAGTGGGCCTATCTCACTTTTCTGAGGCACTGCTGATGATACTCTTAGGAACATGTGGAAATTATACATACTTCTATTATTTAAGAGGTCTTGGAGCGATTCATATACGTGGATACCTACTCCGTATGTTCGGAACTTCGTTAACAGTCAGGCATTGCGTCAAACGAATTTCTGAAATGTAGGAATTTGGGATCAAGCTGTTCCCTTCATCCATGGTTCGCAGTACACCGTGTCAGAAAACCGCTAGGTGCATTTCGCATCAGAGTTGCTTTCTAAATCTGTGCCTATTTGCGGACAGAAGCTTTTCTGTTCCTAGGATATTTACTATATTCGAACTTAGATTATGAACAAGAACTCTGTAGCATGCCGTTGTAAGGATATATGTCTGTACTTTTGGGGATCCTTTCCTTTAGCCTCCGTATATACAGAGGCTATGCGCTGATGAACCAAAACATTATGACCACTTGCTTAATAGCTTGTTTGTCCGTCGTTGGAACAAAATACATTACTGATTCTGCGTACCAGGGATCCTAAAGTTTGTTGGTAGTTTATGGAGATACGTGTTATTAGATGTCTACGTACAGGTCATGTAATTCGCTGAAATAACGGGCCGCTGATTTGCGTACGCGATGATGGCGCCGGTAGCGACCCAGGTGGGTTCCATAAGATTTGTATCAGGCGAATTCTGTGAGTTTACTATAAAACTCCTCAAACCACTGTAGCACGCAAAATTACACTGCTGAAAAATGACATCACCATTTGGAACGATATCAAGCATGCAGGGATGTAGATGGGTCGCGGCTATCAATGTGTCTTCGATTACCAAATGTCACATGCAAGCGTAGGATAATGTCTCGCACAGAATAATACTGTTCCCACCAGCTTGCGTCCGAGGCGCGCTGCACGTTTCGAGCCGCCCTTCACCTCGATGACTGATTTTGTGATGACAACCATCGACCTAGTGTAGCAAAAACGTGATTTACCCTAAGAGCCGACACGTTGCCACTGATCGACGGTCGAATCCCGATGGTCCCGTGCCCACTGCAATCGTAATTTATGACGTGATTGGTTCAACAAGTGAACACATAGCGGTCGTCTGCTGCGAAACTCCATGTTCAACAATGTACGATGACCGGTGTGCTCTTAAACACTTGTGTGTGCACCAGCATTGTGCTCTTTCGGCAGAGATGACACAGGTCCACTTTCTGTGAAGAGTCGTGTACGTCCAGCGATTTAGCGCCTAGTGGTAGATTCACTAGCGTCTATCTCTTTCCATTCTACCTCTTTCCGTAGATGCTCACGACAGCAGCACGTGAACATTCGACCAGCTTTACCATTTTCGAGATACTCGTTCACAGGCTCTGTGTAATAATAATCTGTCCTTTGTCATAGTCACTTATCTCAATGAATTTCCCCATTTGCAGCCCATGTCTTCGCTAGTGTGATCCCCCATCCTTGTCTTACATTCTTTTATTACCGCGTCACTTGTCCTCAACCCCACAAGTCGACATCGAATGCCGCGGTGTGAAGCGGTCATAATGTTTTGGCTTATCAGTGAATGCATGATAAGGGGCCAACGCCGGAGAGTACCCTGTGTAAAATCGAAACTGGGTCCCGTCCGAACACGGCGACTTCCCTGCTTTCAACTCTTTCAGTTGTTTCTCAACGTCAGTGATGCCTGTTTTTCCGTCCTGTGCGATGATCAACCGATGGTATGTCTGTGATTCACCTGGTTGAACGATTTTTTTTTTTAAATGCTAAATTTAAGACTTCATCTTTCGGTTTGCTATTTGCTACTGACACACCATACCGGTCGACTAGTGGCTCGCTGGAAGCCTGAGACCCACTTAGGGATTTGCCTGAATAAATGATATGTAATTATTGTTATTCTTAAATTGTAGCACCACAACATGTCCAATAGCCTTGTAAAAGTGATCTGTAGATAAATCAAACAGACGCTATTCGTACTACTATTGCTGTTGCATGCTGACTAAAGAACATACGAAAATTAATCGTGAGATAACGGAGACAAACTTTCTGCTACAACAGCTCTTCACATCTCGTGGTCTTTCTTGTGTTGCTGGCGATACAATGTCGTATTGTCTACCTCTCATTTCGGATGAGTCAGCGACATTTTTGTTGTATTTATTTCTCGTTAGCTGTCCTTAATTTAGGAGGTAGTTTTTCTATACGTAATTTATTTTTCGCCGTCGTACATTGTCGTTTTGGCCGTAGTATTTACGTAATCATTTTCTTTTGTGCCTCATGGATACTTTTTTACTCAATACATTTTGCTTTCAAATTTTGCTTTCAGACCTTGTCTCATTGCATCCCATATTCTATATTCTTCGGGGTTATTTATTTTTCGGTATTGTTTCTAGCGAGACAAAAGCTCATTTATAATTTCTAATTGCACTATACACGTTAGACAGGTATTGTGATCTGTTCCGTTTATTTTCATGTTATTACTCGTATCGATCATTTTCACGTATATACTGTCTGTGGAACGATTGGGATCTAAAGCAAACTGCTGTCTATGTAAAGACCCACGTTTTTACCACCTTCATCTTTGGGAACTGGTTAAAGCTGAGCTTTATTTGTTGCCTCTCTTTTGGGCCTTGAGCTGATTAGCAGAGACATCTCGTGGTTTCGCACATAGATTTTCATAGTTATTACTGGGTCCGGACGGCAGAGAATCATTCTGGCTCATAACATGTGTCACAATTGGTATCTGTGGCACGGAAAGATTACCGATGTTGCAGAAGGTAGGGCGCTGCTCGTAATACAATTCCACACCGCGCCCTCTCGTAATCAAGGAGTACAATCGACGCAGTATGACAATACCCAACACATGATTCTGTGAGCCTTGCAATACGGAGGTATAAAAATGTAACGTCTGAGCTCAGCCGTTCCATGAAGTCGTAGCACTAACGGAATGTGCGACGCAATGGTAATAGATAACTGTGTGTGGGCAGCTGCTCTCCAGGTAATGAGGGCACAAACCGCGACGCAGGCAGCGATAACATTGTGTCCAGATTAAAAAAGACCGTTTCTGATGCCTCAGTCTCAATGTCCATTCACACCAACTGCAACGCAGATTCTGCCGGAATGAGATGAGAGTCTCGCTAGTTACAGGATAACGTGGTTGGTGAAATGTAAAGTGTTGCTTACTGCCAGGAGAAGACTTCGCCTCCGAGCCCACAACCGGTCAGCTCTAGTGGAACTTAGCTGCTGCCAGATGCCATTGCTGTTGAGTCAGCTATGCGATTGAAAGATGATGTGGCCGAGCTTGCCCATTCCTCTGGTGAAGTGCCGTACCAGGTGACTCCAAACTGCCGCCCCAAATCGCTGTATGAGACGCCTGAGTGTCAACTCCCTGACTGTGTGGTGTGTTGCTGATTTGGTTTCTAGGCTTCACCAGACGTGATATGTTGTCAGCACCTCCGTCCTGACTTATACCCTAACCTCTGCCGACGATACACTGTGTCCACATTCCTCCCTTAGCCTTAGTGTGAAAATCAGCTTCCCTTCTGCCTCTCTGAAGGAGAAATTCACACTGTGAAATTCACAAGTAGTAAATTCGTTTTCAGACACTGCTATCTCACTGACGCTTTAGGGCGTATGACATACACCCACACCAATTCCAAAGCTTATCTTCTTGCACCTATAGTGTCACCACCTCACTTTCTCAGCCTCCACGCCCTCTAAAAATCCTGACCACCCAAGGATTGGTTGCTGCAATGTGTGTCAGTAAGTGGACCTCAAGCCTATCCCTTTACAACTGACATCAGAAGTGAATGACTGGCAACACCTGGTAGTCAGAAGTGGCCCTTACACCGCCAGTGCTACACTGCTACCGCCCAGTTTCTTATTTCAGCGTCATCACCACAACAGCTTCGCTCATACTGCAGTCAACGCTTCACACAATTCAGGTGCGCTTCATACAGTGCTGGTTGGTGAGTGAAAATATTTTTTTTACCTTGTAACTAGCCGTTTTCTTTGTGTAGTTCATTGGTCCTGAGGTACCTCTTGCACAGCTATATCAACATCCTGACTTACCTGCTATTAAGGGTAACTCTCACGAGTCGTATTTACCACCTGTCATGCATACATTTTACAGTCTTCCCGGGCACGAGTTGTCGTTCACGAAGGTTGTACCAGCCATATGTTACGCTTGTTGACGTTAGGGTCATTGATGTGAGACTGCAGTGACTGTAGATGAGCTATGATCCACTGTAATTCGTTGTGTGTGGTGCACCCTGTAGTGTGAACCCCGTGCCATTCCATTCCGTACTGCATATTTCTTTGTTGTTTTGGCAGTAGCGGAATATACAAGATGCCGGTAGAAATGCACATTGCTTGTACAGGTGTTTCTGTTGTCGTTCTGAAAGGGCATACCTTCAGGTAACAAGCAGCACCCGGACAGAAAGTTGAGGAATTGGAACATAACAAGGATCAGGCAGACGTACTGTGTGGCGGGAAGCAAGCAGACGCACCTTCATAGCCAACACAGAGGCAAGAGAAGGAAAAGGAGGCTTGGTGGATATAAAACGTGAATGGGCTAATGCAGCAATAGTGCAAGCTGTCATTGTGATGGGCAGAAATTACAGCTCAAACGTGTTCGTCTAAGAATAGACAAGGCGAACAGATATCAGAAATCGAAACTTGTGCAAGTTCCTCCAAGGACTCGCGTTGTGGAAATAATGGTGGTGAGCAATGTAGAAGTGTCAATATCTTGCGAAAATGTGGAGTCTTAAGTATATGAAATGCCGAACGAAGTAAATGTGTACTGTACGGAAGTAAATCAGTGTCTCAGTAACAACATGAGTGATGTTGATTTAGATGGAGTAGTATCTACGCCATTAAATAATGATATTTGTTGAGGTCGTGTAGCCTGGTCAAGGAGTTCCCGGAAGTACATGTGCAAGTGATCTTCGGCTCGTGAAGAGTGGAACTGCAGAAGTTGGAATAGAATTTTTATAATACCATGGTGAATGTACAGCAAGCTACTGACGATGTTTGTTGTTTTCTGGATGTTGTGGATGATAGAAGTACACATACACTTATTTCCGAAGGACGCGGATCCGTCGACACTTGGCACCATCTTCAACAGGGAAAGGTAGGAGAGAGAAAGAAGGAGAAATGCTTGTAAGGTGAAAGATCGAGCCGTCGAGACTGAATCCTTTCCGAAATGTGTGCCTGAAGATGAGGGTTCCACCGACAATACTTGCAAAGTTACACGTAATGAGAGTAAGAAGAAACGTCGTGTATTTTCCCTTGAAAGCACCGTCAGACCTAGGGAGGCTTTGTTTCAGTTGAAGGAAACAGTTGTAATTGTTACCTAATTACAAAGGTCTTTAGCCATGAAAGTGGACCATCTAAATTGCGTACGGCGTCACTAAGACTCAATATACGTGGTGAAGTGTCGGAAACGACATAGGTTGCAAAAGGGAAAGGTATAAGAAAACAACTCATTCAAAGGTGTAGTCACACTGCAAACAACTGCAGGATAAGAGACGGCAGTAAAGCTACCGACCAAGTATATTTTATGTCTTAGTATTGCGAGTAGTTGTTGTGTATGCATAATTTTAGGGATATGTGTTTCTAGAAAAGGTAGGTGAAACTTTTGTTTCGAAGGTAAAGTTCGGATAGTACACAAAAAGCAGTGGGTTAAAAACCACTTGATAGAGTGAGAAAAATTGTACGTTTGTGATAACATCTCAGGAAAGAAATGTAGGCAGCATAGCCCTGTTATTAAAGCAACCTGGGTACTCTGGAAGTATAAAGCTGTCAATCGTATGGACCTAAATATGTAACAGGTCCCCGTAGAATGGCTTGACGTCATAACTAAGAAGCAGGAACTGAAAACAATTATACCAAGTCATGTAATTAATTTATAGGAAGTAGAACAAGAACGATCTCGACTGTGTTAGAGAGTACATTAGATTAAAGTGGGAACACTTTCCTGAAATATTAAACGGGACTGTAAATGTTATCTGTAAAAAATGACACTGTTCTAGGATGACAGGACAAATTGCTTAAAGAAGGGAGGAATTTGGCACAGTAGATTCAGCTCATAACTTTTTAAAGTTATTACTTTGTGTGGGCGACAGAGAACAAGATCTGGCTCATACCATGTGGTAAAGTCAGTATTTGGGGCACGCAAGGAACGTCAGTGTTGCAGAAGGCAGCCGACGCGCATTATAAATTTCCAAACCTAGTCTAGGACAGAAAATGGGGCAACAAGGCAGCACACAATATGTCATCCAGCAAGGCTTGCAAAACAGAGTATAACATTTAACCTCCGTGCTCAGTTACCCCATGACGTTCCCGCACAGGTGGAAAGTGCAATGGTAAGGTTAAATTACAGTCACTGAGGTACCAAGGTGGGGACAGGTCCACTGACACCTCCGGATAATGAGGGCAAATGACACCATCGCATGCTGCGATGACTCGATGACGAACCTAAGTGCGATAGTTTCGCAAGCCTCAGTCTAATTGCCTGGTCATCCCACCTGCATCTCATATTCTGCCAGAATGGCAGTCTCGCCAGTTACAAGATAACTTGGTTTGTGAATCGTGATGTGTTGTTGCAGCCGAGAGATGCCAGCAGCCAGGCATCTGTAATGGATCTAAACCTCTGCCGTCAGAAGCTACTGTACGCTATGTTGCTGATTTGAGTCCTAGGCTTCCACCATCACGACACCTGCTGTCCGAGATATGCTGCTGGCAACCCCACAAGCGAAGTCAGTCTTCAGTGAGGCAGGCCACCAGGAATTATTGGTGAGTCCCAGAACCTGCATGGCATCGCCGCTGGCTCCTGACGTACAGGACGGCCACAGACGACAATGTTCTGTGACATTCCTTGTCTCACTCGAATCTACGAATCAGCATGTCTTTCGCCGTGCTGGGAAAGACTATCCATCTTGTAAAAATCACAGTTGACCGTCGTCCACTATTTCACCTTACCTACTCAGCCGGCACGCCTATTACAAATCCGTGGATGGATGCTACACTCGTCTTAATGGCAGACGATTTGATAGCTAATTTGTCCAAACCGTTTACTCTCATTTGAAAATTGTCATTTTACTACCATGAGCTGCTGGTGAAATTATTTATGCGACCTGCTCCAGTCGTCTGACCATCATAAAAGTATTCACAGCATCATGTTAGGTGAAATATAAAATCATTATCGTCAGGCGATAAAACAATGAATAATACACTGTTACCATAACGAAATATAAATTACGTTGTCAGTCTATAAAAACTGTGCTAAAGAGTGTACACACACATGTCAAAAAATGGTTCAAATGGCTCTGAGCACTATGGGACTTAACATCTGTGGTCATCAGTCCCCTAGAACTTAGAACTACTTAAACCTATCTAACCTAAGGACATCACACACATCCATGCCCGAGGCAGGATTCGAACCTGCGACGTAGCAGTCGCGCGGTTCCGGACTGAGCACCTAGAACCGCTAGACCACCGCGGCCGGCCACATGTCAAAACTGTGAACACATTCATACCACACACTCACTCTTAGCCACCTGCAGAATCCATCAATTCTGAATCCATCCTTCTCCCGCCGACTATGTCCTCATTAACTATATAAATCCATAGGTAATCGAAGTCCTGGGTAGAAGTTTGTGTATACCTGTTATCGAAAATAAATGGTAAGAGTACTGGATCTTGCAAATGAATTCTTTCTTGGTCTTACGGGACCCATCCGTTTCTCTTGAAGCTTAGAAATAAGAGTGTGTCCTCGCACAGTGTGGTGCGTGGAGGTTAGCTATTAAAGCTCCAAGTTCCAGGTGCATTCATAAAAAAGCTATATTTTACCATCCCATTAATCGTTTATGTGGCACACGATAAAGACCTCGCAGACCTGAATAGAGGTGTTTTTTCAAGTTTTATTTTTGGTATAGCATTTGCTTATTTCCTTTTGAAGCGTACTAAGTGACTGGGAGGTACGTGTAATATTTCCCTTCAAAGCACATTACACTTTTATTTCAAAAAACTACAATGAAAACAAAACAATATCCAAAATTGTCATTCAGTGAATTTAAGGTAACAATTTTAAATAGTAAACTGGATTTACCTCCAGAGTTTCCTCAGCAGGTACAAAATTCAACTGCAATAATTTATGAAAAGGCACCATAATAAAATAGATTAAGTGAAAATAACTGATAAATCCACGTTTCGATGCATGGAAAATACTGCTATGATATGAATGGCATTAAGCCTAAATAAAGTAAAAAAATACTTTTTAAATACACAACAACTGCCAAAACTTGCCTTAGCCATGCTCATCAACGGTTTTCTGAATAAAGATCATGGCCTTTCTGGACAAAAATTGACGCCGCCCAGCATTTCTGCAAATACAAAGAGGTACACCAGCGTTCACTACCCCAAACAAGTGACCATTTGAGCACTGGGTCACTCGATGGTACATGCCACTGTTGACAAAAAAAAGGCAGAAAATCAAACTGCTGTGAACTCATAGTTTGTTGGGGGGCGATCACTCTGTTGTAGAAATAATTCAAAAGCCAAGATAGCTTAAATATTCGTACTTAAGAGATCTTGGCTTTTGAATTATTTCTAGAAAATCATACGTCCAGTGGTCTATCAGGGTGCAGCCCGTTGGTGATCACTATAGGTTCAAAGATAGTGGGGGAAGAGAACTGCAGGCAGTTTTGTTTAGGGGGCGCCACAGTGCCACCGATAGTGGTGCCCGACACTGTGTGTGGGATTCCTACTGCGTCACAACACTAACGACTTTCGAGTCTTAATGGTTAAAGATACCATGGACGATCGACGGATAATTTACAATGTTATGCTGATACCGCTTTGAATATTTTATCATATAGACACAATCGTGTATGTGAAGGTTTCATGAATATCGGCTGCAGTATGAAATCTGGAATCCTACGAATTCTTAACCAAAAGTAGGAAGAAGGTGAAGATAATAGTGATTCATACTGTTTTGTGCTTTAGAAAATGTAAAATTACTACTAAGTTGGTTGAGAAAATAATTTTGCATGTATTACTGTTACTATTTTTCATGTTTATCGGCTGTACCTAGACTCCTACAGATGCGTAACCAGAAGTAGGAAGAAGATGAAGAAAAAGTGATAGATTTTTTTGTGGGATGGCATGTCACCGTGTTCGTATAGTGTGTTCATTGGTAGGATTCTGGGAAAATGCAGTCAATCCAAAAGTTAAATTGCTTCCAGAATACTCATATACGGAAACTTGTAATGCGGGCAGCGACAGCAGTTGAACTTCATAATGAATGGAATTAAAATGAACCGTAGGACAGCGGGTCATCTACCCGTGTTATTACACACCTGACCGCCTCTGGTGCTGTACCCACCACAGGTGCGCAAACTCATTAGTAGCCCCAGTGTCCAACTTATTTTTTGACGAATCCCCTTCTTCAGGGGATCGTTGAGGGCGTCTTCATGCGCTAATGTGACGCTGTCGAAATTCACCCAAGGACACTGTTTTAATGCAGCGAAACCGGTTCAGACAGTATATAAATCTCATTTTCAGCTGTTTTGCGTTCATTTTACTTTCATTCGCTGGTGTATGGGAGCTATCAGCAGGTATTGTACTTATTGATATACGAGCAGCACCAGAAGTCAAATGTTTGTCTCATTCACAGGTGAGAGTCACAGAAATACAGAAACAACTGAGCTGGGATATACTTGAGGCAGGCACAAACTATCTATCGACTTGTTTCATAGCCTCAAGTGTCAGTATTAAAGCGAGACCCCTATATATGCCTTTTACATTGACTGCGAAGGCGTGACGAAGCCAATTACAACCAAGCAAGAATTATTACTGCTTTTTTCTATACGCAAGCGCAATGGAAGTCCTCTTAACATCGGCGTTGCTAGAGTGACCTGAAGCAGCCTCTCACAGCTCTCATTTCAGCTGGTCACCAAACACAAGCCAGCTTGCTATCCTTGCGAGGTTACACCACAAACGCACCGTAACTCTAAGGAGGGCAAATTTACGTGTGTTATGCAAGTGGCTAGTAACATTGTTACCACAATACATGATAATTTATGCTTATGTTTCTAGCCTCAATGGAAACTGTTGTGTTAGTGTTAGTCCAAATCGTATGTACATTACTTTCTAGCGGTGCTGTTACTTGTCGAACATGGTATTTTACGGACTATAAGAAGGACTTTTTTTCTAAAGATTGCCTACAAAATTCAAGCGGATCTTATCCTCGACATTAATATGAAAATGTTCTGTGTTTGATTTAAAATTCCCGCCAGTCTCAGAAATGGCCATGTATTCGATGCCGTGGGAAACCCTTTTCCATCTGGCAACGTCGGACTCAACTGACAGCAGCAGTGCAGCCATGTGACGAACATGAGTTGTGGGGATTCCCAAGCTTGCTAACACCGTCTGCCTCCCACCTCGCCATCACAAAACCAGAACACTTCCTACCCTACGATGCGTCATTGCGGTCTACGGTGCTAGTGATGTTGAACTGCAAGTGATTTGTGCTATCGCTAAGAATACAATATTTTGGTTAGTAGCCAGTTTCGGATAAAAGGGTATTCATATGATATGGGCTATCAATTCAAAGTAACAGCACACGCAGAAGAACGTGTAAACAGAGGAGCTGAGCGCCGTTTCGGCCCTTCATCCACAGAAGAAGCCATTCGCGGTGAGGGAGGCTAAATGTCGAAATGGTCTAAAGAAGAAGATGATGTATTGAAATGGAATCAAGGACACCGTCAAAATAGCATTGGAATTTATACAAAAATGATTCAGATACACGCTTGTAAGCTAGCGGCTACAGTGGAACTTAACAGACTATAAGGATGTAGTTGGTTAGTGCCACAGGTTTATGAAGTGTCGTGTACTTAGCACGCGGTCCAAAAACAAAATTCCTCAGAAAATGCCACAAGAGTGTGAGAAGAAAATATTATCTTTCCATCGCTTTATTGTTCGACAGCGAAAGAAAACCAGTGTAGAAATACGCCAAATAGCGAATAAGACGAAACTCCTCTGACATTTGACGTGACTAGCAACAGAACTATTGCCATTCAAGGTGGTAAAACTGTAACAATAAAAACAAGTGTCCTTTCACGTTGTGCTGACGGTACTGAACTTAATTAATGGCCCTTTTCAAACGCAAAATAATGCAAAAATCTTGTGAAGTATCACCGTGTCGGATGGACAGGGCTGGTGAGAAATTATGAATTAACAGAGTATGGAAGAAAAGGAAACGTGCTTTATTGAAGAAGAGTTTTCTTCTTGTGCTAGATCAGTTTAGTAGTCATTGAAAAATTCTGTCAAAGGGAAACTGAGACAGGGAAATACAGTTAGCTGTTATTTCGAGAGGACTTTTCAACTGCAGCTCTTGATTTCTCGATAAATAAATCTTCTAAGGTGTGTATGAAGAGGAATGGAACAAATGGATGAGGAATGAAATCCAACATGAACTGACGCCGAGGAGAGCTTTGAAACAATCTACAATCAAGTATGACAGCGGATAAAACAGTCGAGGTCTCTAGTGAGAGAAGATATTATTGTTAATCTCTCAAGGAGTGCGGCATAAGTAACGCTATCGATGGCAGTGAGACGATCTTATACATGAACAGCTCAACTATGGCGACGAAGAGAAGGAGAAAGAAAGGAGAAGAAAGTTGACATACGAATTTCAGGGATTTTAAAGGTCAGTCCTGTTTTATGAACTACGACATTTTTTCCCGAATTCCCTTGTTTTTGTGCTTAAACTGTTACCCGCACTCCAGGCTATTGGAATTTTTCGTTTGGTCAACAGATATGTGAATGACTTCACTTGGTGTCAGACAAACTCAGTCTTTATTATATTTTCGAATGTCCTCCACATAAGGAAACGCGCAAACAGACGTAATCCACACATTGCAATAGCATAACTTCATTGTACTATACCTTCCCTTATCTTCTGTAGAGCCTGCAATAATAAACAAACTTCAAAAAATTGCTCTTGTGGTATATCTGGAGGGACAATTACGTTCTGAAGCGTCTCTATATAATTTCAGATGCCAGGGACGATTTAAGTTGATGAATTAGGCCCGCAGAGCATTCCGGAAAGATCTTCAGTTCGAAGTAATCATGGTGATTGGAGATTGTTAAATCCTAGGAAATATCAAGGTATTATGTTGGTAGTACATTGCCCCTACGAAAAATGACTTTAAGTATTCATTCTTCTTTTCCTGCTGGAAGGCCAAACTGTGTGTGAGGAAGACGTTACTTCGTGCTCATGAGCAGCTCTTCGTTCTGGTGGAATACGATCTTCGTTTCGTTTTCCCTTCCTTTTTATGTATCCTCGCAAGTGTATTTTCCGAGATTTGAAAAGCTCTACCTCTCATCTGCCTAAATTCCTACAATTAACAATTGTACAGTAATTTAATACCCAACCTGTGCCACACGCACAATTTCGAAGATGTCGAAAGAAACAAAATTAAAGTTCCACATTACTTTGTTATGGATTCTGAAAGTTGGTGACAAAAACTATGGTTACTTAGGTTTTCTCACATAAGCAAACAATATATTACGGAAATTTTTAGAAGCACAGATCTTTTTCTTTGTAAACAAATAATTTTTGTGGAAGTGTAAAACGGGTTCAATGTGTAAAATTACGTTCCACGCATTGCATAAACTTGGAATGTTTATAAAAGCGTGTTGGTTTATGTAATTAGTACAGCCTATGTATCCGCAGTAGAAACAAATATATCCCCTGAAAACTGAAATAAAAGATATAAACACACAGGACGTACAGAAAAATCCCTCGGAGGAGCAAAGAAAATATGAAGTATTTAAAAATGAGGTGATTACGCTAGGTACAAAGAAAACAAAAGCAATCAACTGGCGGTAGCAGAGCAGTCGCCTCCTTTCGTCTCAGTGCAGTTCCATCCGAAACGTGAAGACCTCCCTTCTCAGAGCTGTCTCTATCTCTTCTGAAAAGCTTCTTTCTGAGAACGTCATATGTTCGGTGTCTACCGCAAATACACAGAACGTAACTTGAACCAAAAACGTATCACTAACGGAAACGCGTATTATGGTAACGAAAGTTGTTACCTCGTCACTACAACCGAAAAGACCAAACCGCAAATCATTCTTTGCGAAATACTTTTCACTTGGCCTCCTCTCTTTGCTTACCGCTGATTTCTGAAAGAAAAATCAATTTCTTTTCACGCCCTGCCTAAGATCGCGTGATACGGCAGAGCTTCGTTTCTCTGCATTAAGTAGCTTAAATTTTAATATGAACTTCGATCAGCAGAATATTTTTTACTTGAATGCCAGAATTTTATATTACATTGTAGAACGAAGCCTGTCTTCGAACAAGTAGTCAGATGCGTCATAAATATTAATTAGGCGTACATCCTTTGATGTGCTGTGCATTTTATTCTCTCAATGTAAGTACTCAACTGCGGATGAACCGCTTTCACATGTTGCAAATTTTTTAAAAATCATGTCGTTTAATGAAGGGAATGTTATTTGCTCGTTGTTAACTTGCGAGTATATTGTCTATCAGAAGGTTTCCATCTGACGCTTGTTCTAAGTACAATTTTATCGAAAGTAATAGAGTTTTATGGCTTAACTTGCATAATAAAAGGAGACACAATGATAGGATCCATTTTGAAGCATAAAGCTTTAATTAATCGCCGGCCGTGGCGGACGAGCTGTCCTAGGCGCTTCAGTCCGGAACCGCGTGACTGCTACGGTCGCAGGTTGGAATCCTACAACAAAAGTTGTAGTATCTGTACCAAGTTTAGATGAAACTGATCAATGAGCTTAGGACACGTTGAGCATATTCCCACGTGACTTGTGTAGCACACTTGTATGTCAGGCTCTCTACTTTTTTACATCGTTGGCGGCATCGGTCGAATATGACGGTCCATTACGTATGTCGTGATACAGATACGAACGTACTGCATTATTGGCAGTACTTGCAGGATGAGCATACAAAACAGCTACGCAAATACAAGGATTGATATGCAAATTTCCTAGGAATGATTTTTGCGGGCACGCCAGATTGTTGGGGAATTCAGGGTGCGCAGAGATGAGCAGCTAGATGACGTCGAAGCGACTACGTAAAGCGAACAGTTAAGGAAACAAGAGGGCGTAAAAGAGCCGAGAACACAGAACAGATATGAGGCTCACAATAGAACTTTTTATTTTTACTTTACTTTTTACTTTATTGAGTTATGTTTGCGAATTGTTGAAGTGTGCGAGAGGTGTTTGTTGTAAAAGAAAGTCGGTAGAGTAATTGTCCCCGAGAGGCAAAGGTTCTAGTACACAGTTTTAATCTGCCAGGAAGCTACACGTTTTCGTCTACCCTTCTCATTAACAACCCCCACATCTAGTGCACTGGGAATTCTTACTGCTACAGTATTTTTATTCAGATAATGTGTCAGTTACCTAAGCAATTTGATTTCAGTTTCTCCTGATGTTCCCGAGTTATGCTCTTGACTCCCACCACTATGGGATGTAGGTGATTCTTCGCACAGCTGCTTCTTTCCATGTAGTACGTAAGCAGGAAACACCCGATTCTTTAAAGAATGGAACACCCCCATGTAAAATAGCTTCAGATTTCTGTCTGTGAGTTAATGAGATAAATATTTGAGATTACGCATGTAGGCGAGAAAAAGGTAGAAATAGGTTTGAAAATTATGTTCAGTGTTTGTTGAGGTCGCCAACTGCTCTCATTATCATATTTGAGTACCTCAGGGTAATTTGAACTCTCTCAAATAAATTTAAAAGGAAAAAAATAAAGAAGAAATAAAAAAAAATTCTAGTGTTTCACGCACATTAGTGTTTACGACATTATATCTCCCGATCTGTGTTTCACACTGCTATAATTTTGCAGGTACATTCCGTGGTAGGTGTGAATAATGTTTGCGAAGTGTGATGGGAATAGATTATTTCCATTGGTTTCCAGGCCTCGTAAATCTTCTCATAGAGTGAACATTGCGCAGAATATAATTTCATGCAACAGTACGTAGTGACACAATAAACTGAAGGAGCTGACACGGAAATTTTCTCTCTCCTCTTTATCAGTCTATTACATAATTGAATTTCGAACACCTCGCTATGTGATATGATGTGCTATAAAAGCAACAAGTGCCACCTCTATGGCGTGACGCATGGAAATACTTCAGTTTTTGTATTATCTGTGCGAAATTATATATTTTTCTCTAATATACTTCCGATTTAGGCGAAATGCAAATAACTGAATGCGTAGCATGAAAAACAATATTCCTTGTGAACATCTTGGTAACACTGTAGAAAGAGCTGAACGGCGCTAGATAAAGACATTATTTGCTTTACAGCAAGGCGACAAATAGTATCAGTGGCTGGCAGGGTTTGTTATCAGCAGTGCTATGTGATGGCGGAGTTCTGCGGAAGAAATGTGAATCGCCGTAAGTAATGAAGTAATTTCTTGAGTCAGTTCAGGAGACTTTTTTTTTTTACTCTTTCCCTTCTCCACTATAAGTTATTGAAGGGTCTGTCTGAGATCCGGTCTGTCTGAGATGCGGTTGTATTCAGGCACTTATCTCACTACCAAGTGAGGCATGTAGGGGATCTCAAACAGGAATAAATGGCAAAGTAGGTATGGATTGGTATTTGCCTCTGTCTGTCTCTCTCATATACATACATGTCGCAGTGGCTGAAGTGTAATGTGACTAAAACTCATTCCACGTCATTAAACATTGATTAGGAAGCCAATTAATGTCATGGACTGAGTTTTCGTCCCTACATTATACTACAGCCACGACGAGAGAGAGGGCATTACGTCTGCCCCAGGCATTACGATACGTCCTTCGACAACGCGCACGTTCAGCATCACAGATAAATGGTATATACTTTGTAAAGAGCAGTCCACGACATTTCTTGTACGATTTTAATTTTCATCATGAGCTGTTGTGAGTGATAAAAGCATAAATCAGAGTTTCAGTGATATTTTACCCGTGACAATGAAATTTGATCTGTGGTGAAATCGTTTATATTATCAATTCTACTTGATAGTAAAAATTCATTTTTAGAGGAATGGGCTATATTTGCCCTTCACGATACGATTTGGTAGTATTATGGTTTTAAAAGTCAACTCATTTATTTCACGGTATTGTATCTGCTGCTCAATTTCAATATTATGCTGCTTTCAGTATCTGCGTTCGTAAGAATAACGAAGAGTGCACGATCGTGTGTGTGTGTGTGTGTGTGTGTGTGTGTGTGTGTGTGTTTGCTATTTTTAGGGACTCCGTTCCTCAGTCGCTCAGTCAGTAAACACAGAATCATTACTGGATCATCTTGTTGTCGGTCTGTTTGTCTGTTCGACTGTTAAGGAACCGTTTTCCTCAGATATGGGTATACGTATCAAGTTAAAATTTATGACACGTTCATGGTCTCTCGGCGATGTGAAACACTTAAGGTTGTCAGCTAACGCTATCAAAACATACGGCCACTTATGTCGCTTACTTTGATGTCTTGCAAGTTCCTGAGACGGGTGAACTGTCCATGTAAGATAACTAAGTTCGTACGCCACTCTCGGCGCCTGAGTCATACTCACACTTATTCGGATTTCTTTACGTATACGCAGTGCTCAATCGACTTATTACGAATCACCAATCACTCCTCCGTCAACCAAGCACAAATCATACCATTTCATTTCACTTATCTCAGTTCAAAAATATACAAGTTACAGTTCTTGTACTGCTTTTACCTTACAAGGATAAGTGTTTACACAGCCGAGTGCGTTACAAACATAAAGTGCACATACAGATGATAGGCAAAAAATGTGAACACCTGTACATACTTGGGAATGGTTTATTAATAAGGGTTTGAGCACAGCTGGGATTCTTCTTGGAATACTGGGGTAAAATGACTGTATAGTCTCCAGTGGAATGTTACGCCACTCTTCGATCAGAACCTCTTCTACCTGATGTAGTGACGAGGGAGGCGGAATTCTGCTCCGGAGTTTGCTCTCTAATACCGTCTACAAGGGTTCGATAATATTAAAGTCCGTGGACTGTGCTGGCCAGGGAAGACGCTGCAGTACAGTTGCTTGCTCCTCATACCACGACTCTTCTGTCCTGGCTGTGCTGATGGCTTCATTATCGCCCTGAAATATGACATCATTGTTGGGGAACAACATTTGAACCATATGGTACGCCTGATCACCTAAGATGTTCACGCAATCGTTGGCTGTAACACGGCCCTCGTAATAATGGGACCGGCAGAATACCATGATACGGCTGCCCACAACACCACACTTCCATCCCCATGCTTAAACGTTCGAATCAAGTAATCAGGAGTGTAGGCTTCTTTTGGCGTTCTCCAACTGGAAATAACGAAAACGTTGACTCGTTGGACCATATGACCTATTTCCAATGATCAACCATCCAGGAGTTGTTCTCCTGACACCATATTGCACGCTTCTTCGCGTTGGTTGTCGTCACTAATAGTTTCGGTATAGTAGTTCGTTCATGAATACTCGCTTTATGTAGTTCTAGGTTGACTTTGTCGATAGATACGGGATTCAAAGATGGCTATTGAGCTCTGCAGTCACATTAGTCACCGTAGCTTTGTATTGTTTTGACACAATTCGTGCTAGCGTACGACAGTCTCTGTCATTTACTTTTGATTTGCGCCCACTATTAGGTTTACACGAAGATGTCTTTCCATGTTTTGTGTAGGCTGTCGTGACTGTTGAAACAGTTGGTCTTGAAATATTCAATTAGTTGGCTGTCTTGGTTACTGATGCTCCAGTTAATCGGGACCACACAATCTGCCCTCTTTGGAAATCTGTTATTTTTATTGGATATCGACCTCGGCCTCTGAACACAAATACGAAGTGTGCGCTACTAGTAAACAACCTACACTGATGCCTAGTCCGTACTGAATACGCACAGTCCAGTGCGACACGTGTCATACCTGCGTTGTTGTCCGTCAAACGCAACAATCCCATTACCACCATTGTTCACACTATTTTGCCTGTCCTCTGTAAAAGTCTGCGAAATAGGGTGTGGGTGGGGGTGGCGTGGGATTTGACTGGAACTTACAGCAAATGACTACTTCATATCCCCTCACTTTAAAAACGTCTCTCGGGGGATGATGAATATGATGAATGTTTGTTACTATGGTTTAGAAATTTGTGAGGTTCTTAACAAAGGAATTTTGATAGTCAGCGACATTACAGGTTTCATGTCAAAGGATTTTTGGTTGCTTATTGAAAATAAGCATCGCGTTCCAATACAGGCGACTGAGTGGAGACTGATTCATTTGGATAGTAGGATTTTTGTTTGAGTTCTGTAAAAGAACTTTGAAGTGACTTGGATATGAGTGCATTGATTTTAGATGTGGAGTGCGTGGGTCATGAAACCTTAACGTGGATGGGAAGATCGTACACAGTAGAATCGGTAGGTGATTAAGAGAGGGTGAGAGGTGTATGGTCGTGAGGATAAGGAGCAACCGAGATTGATGACTATGGTATCGATGAGATTTGGCAGATTAACTTTACGAGATGTAGAAAATATCCGGCGGTATTCTAGGAATTGATACGGATTTTAGAAATTACTTCTCTGTGTGTAGGGGCGAGCGTAAATGGAATTCAAGACAGAGCGGATCAATTTTAGAACCATTGGAAAGGGATAGAGCAAAGTTCTTGCTTAGGTGACACTGTCCGCATTTCTTGGACCTGTCCTTTTCAGGAAATTCTCCATTTCCTTATCTGACGTCAACGGGGCATCTGATGCAAGTCATGTGACTTGTTCCAGAAATATCAACTATGGCTTCATCTAAGCAATATGAATGCCAGCTGATGCATAATAGTTGTTATCAGCATCAAGAATACATATCCACAGTTTATTTATTTAGTTTTTGGGTATTCAGAGGCTCGCAAGGTTTTGGATAAAACTCTTGTGGCTACCACTAGTGGACAAACGTCATTGGTTAGAAAGGCAATATTCCGAAATGATGCTGGAGAGAAGTTACTGGTTAAAATTCCTCCTGCTGCTGTTGGTGGGCCATGCCTTTCTAACTAATGACGTTGGCCCGCTAATGGTAACCGGAAGAGATTTAGCCAATAACCCCCTTCTTCAGTATTAGCGCGGGAATACTTCACTTATTATCTAATGACGATGACTCACAAACGCTAGCCCCAAGAATTTTACCCAGTAACCCCACTTCCCCAGCACAAGCCCTAGAAAATGCCCTTTGTAAGAAAACATAATAGTGGTCTCTGACAGTCAGCTCCGCAACTACGATATTTCCAAACCTAAGTATAAACTTGATATTGGCGCCCCAACCCTCTCCCCATCCCTGACTCGAGCGTTTGACGACGTAAAAAAATCGATTTTTCAAAAACACAAATCATTTTGTAGCGCACATCATTCTGAAGAGTTTGATGTATAAAACATATATGTTCGAGGAAATGTGAGACCTATTATTTGCTCTTGAGTGTGCTAAAGAGCAGTGCCACGCCTCTTCACACAGCAGTCTTTTATTGGACGTCACTGTATTGCGCTCTGCGGAATTCAAATGCGTATATTTTGTAATGAAAGCCATCAAACCTATATTCAGGAGACTGGAGATTAAAATGTCCTGTGTTGCTCATTCTGTTTCCAGTGGGATAGTCTGACATCCCATCCTTCTTAACGAAACTCACAATTAATACTGGGTGGGATTATTTATGGCTGGGAGAATAAAAGCTCTTCAGAAAATTTGCGCTTTTTATTGCCTATAACTTATTAACTTTTTATTTCGTGGGACATGAAATTAAATGTAGGGAAAATCTGTTGATACGAATAGTATTAAAGACTGGTGTGCTTTCTCGATTTGATTATATCTATTTTGTCATTGTCTGTAGATAAAATGGAACAGACCTTTCTAATGTTTCAGCAGTAGTAACACACTCCAAAAAATAAGCGAGACAAATGGGCAAAAAAAAAAAAAAAAAAAGAAAAAAAAGAATGGTTCAAGTGGTTCTGATCACTATGGGACTTAATATCTGAGGTCATCAATCCCCTAGAACTTACAACTACTTAAACCTAACAAGCCTAAGGGAATCGCACAAATCCATGCTCGGGGCAGGATTCGAACCTGCAACCGTAGCGGTCGCGTGATTCCAGACTGAAGCGCCTAGAACCGCTCAGCCACACCGGCCAGCTAAATGGGCACAAATGGATCTTTCTTATCTACCTGATTTATGTAAATAACACGACAGAACGTAACTGACGAAGTACAAATATCAAATGGCTATTAGGCCTACTACAGGGAAAAAGTTTTATATTAGGAAATGGTTTCAAATTTCATTCATCTGCTCCAGTTTCTCAAGCACGAGATCGAAAAATAGTACGGTAGTACGAAATTTTTATTAAATTTGGAATCATCATATTCTCCATATAATTTTTGGGATGTTCCTTTTCTTCTCCTTCCTCGTTCTAACAAACAATGTTGTGATCACTAATTCTGTAAATGTTCCTGTTATTGTCAAAACTTATTGTCCGCTTGACTTCGCCAAGTCAGCCAGAATTATCGTTTCAGTTATCCTGCGTTTATCTCCTGTTGGGCGTTATTACGTGCTCGCACAACGAGATTTCTCCGCTATTCCGAGAACAGAAATTAAGCGGAGGCTAACCGGGGCAGTAAAGCTGGGCCTTAGTAATATAGCGACCTGGCAAAAATGTTGTATCAAAATTTCATTTTCTTGGATACACTGAGAAGATAATACGTAAATTTTCTTACCTGTTACTCTTGTTAGTCGTTTATTTCCACTCTTGTAGTCGGACTCTATGGATTTCGCTAGTAATTATGACAACGCATTTCATTCGGACACCGAATTAGTCACATAAACAAACAGCGTTTGGGATTTACCCATTCGGGTTTATACGGCTGAGCTCGTATAGTCCCTCCCCTTTTGTTTTCGGGAAGGTTTATATATATATATATATATATATATATATATATATACCTCCCCTTTTGTTTTCGGGAAGGTTTATATATATATATACCTCCCCTTTTGTTTTTGGGAAGGTATATATATATATATATATATATATATATATATATATATATATATATATATATATATATATATATATATAGGGGTGACAGGGATTCCCCTGGCACAGACATCTCATACATTATGTATGCATTTGAAAATCAACTTATAATTTGTTCCGAAATAGAATGTATTCAAAAATGTCCAAAAAACAACAGTGATGCGTTTCAAAATCGTATAAGGAATCGATAGATCAACGTGCACTGGATGCTAGGCGCTTTGTGAAACAAGGTTTTATTCTTCAAAAATATGCTTCTGTCGCCCCCTGAAATTGCCACCCAGGCAGATATCCCGGTTTGTCCCCTCCCCCCTTCCCCCTCTCCTCACATCCCTAGATTCAGGCCTCATCACATCCTCAACACAGTCAAGAAGTGCTCTAATCTCTGACAGACGGAGCACATACTTGATTTCATTTTTGTTCGAAGCCCTGCCTATCTTGACAAATACGTTCCCGGCATAGGAGAGGGAACCCACAGAACTAAGTGTCTTCAGCCGGTTTAGACAATGGTCCAAACTCAAAGGCACGTCGACACTGTCTGTTCGTATAGTCGTTATTATTAAACAAGTCCTTAAGATGTTGCAGGTCTTGTAGTAAATTCTCAGCATCAAAGATAACTAATGCTCTTTCAGCCGAGGTCCGTAAGACTCCTATACTTTGAAACGGTGTATGACAACTGGTAGCATGTAAATACCTATCAGCATGTGTCGGGTTCCTATAAACGGTGTGTCCAAGAGCTCCGTCATCCTTCTTATAAATAAGTATATCCATAAACCAGTACAGGAGGTTCCTCACCTTTTGCATCGAACTCGGCCTCCAAAGAGTAACATTTCCTCGGCCTAACGGACAGCTACTCGGTCCTTTAGAGAGGACTCTGAAACATTAATTTCACCAGCAGACTAAGGCAACGCTACCGTTTCAATTTCCAAGGCCGGTTACGTGAAAAAGTTGTATGATTTACTCAGAGGTCGGAAGAATTACAAATCAGAAGAATTCCACCGATCGCATATTAACGGACGACGACTTCACTCCTGAAGAAGATTTCGTTACCTGAGGACATTATTAAAAGACTTCGTTCTGGTGCGGCCGTTCCACCTGGATTATACGGGTTGGCAAAAGTACATAAAACTGGTGCCCCCCCCCCCCCCGCCCCCTTATTTAGTAATTTGGATGTGCCGACTTACAACTTGGCAAAATAATTAGCGTCGCTCCTCAGCCCTTATGAGGGTAAATATGAACACCATATTTCCAATTCCATGGATTTCCTTCAGCGTTAAAAGTTGCTTCGTCTTGGTCCGTCCGATTACATGTCAGTATCGATGTAGTGTCTCTTTTTACTCGGGTCCATCATGAAGAGTCATTGACTTTAATTAATGAAAAGCTAGGTATGGAAACGACGAAGCTCTTCCGTCATGTACTGACGTCCACCTATTTTTTATTCAGTGACAAATATTTTGAACAGACTGACGGTGTGGCTTTGGGGTATCCATTATCCCCCAGAGTCGCTAATCTAGTTATGGAAGACTTTGCGGATATGGCCCTGAAAAGATCTATTTTGAAGCCTACTTCTTTTTTGAGATATGTTGACGATATGTTTCTTGTTTGACAACATGGAATATATTATTTGTACCGGTTATTGGACCATTTTAATTGTTTTCATCCCCCATCAATTTCACGCTGGAGATTGAAAAGGAGGGGAAGATGTACAGGTTTATGAAAAATATAACGGAACTCTAGGATCCAGACTTTATAAGAAACCGACAGAGGGCGATAGGTATTTACATGCTACCAGCTGTCATGCAACATTTGAAACTACAGATGTCTTACGGACCTTGATCAAAGGTCATATGCTATCTCTGATGCTGGGAATTTACCATAAGAGCTGTAACATCTTAAGGGCGTGTTTAATCATAACGGATAAACAAATTCGACTTGCATTTGAGTTTGGACCATTACCTAAATCAGCTGAAGACACTATTAGTTCTGTGGCTTTCCTTCCATATACTGAGGACGTGTCTGTCAAGATAGGCAGGCTTTTGAAGATACATGAAATCAGATGTGTACTCCGTCTGTCAGCTATCAGAGCACTTTTTGGCTATGTCAAGAATGATTTTGGTTTGAGAAAGCCAGGCGTTTATAAAATATCGTTGAGTGCAATAAAATATGTATTGGCCAAATTATTCGTGTCATCAATGACAAAAGTGTTGAACATAATCGCCATACGCGATTATTACGGCTTGAAAAATCTGCAATGCCTGAGCACTGTCTTACAGAGGGACTTAGGATGCTATACAATGAGACACAATTGCTTGCGAACGCCTCGCGTCACCAGCATTGTGTTTTAAAAGAATCTGTTGAAATCAGACTAACAGATAATATCGTTAATCGTGATAATGCATACCCGCTAAGTAAAACTTGGAATCCGGTTTCATCAGAGCTGAAGAATTAATGGCATTTGATTCGGCCTGCTATGAGTATTAGTTTTTAACGATATTTCGTTTTTCGACAGTATTGAGCACTAGAGGCGCTGCAACTCTTATTGCGTCAGGCAGCAGCAGCAACGTTTGAGCGCATGGCATTGTCTCAGTGCAGGCGCTTTCGTATTTTCATTGCATATAGAGATTAAATCGTTCAAGGTTTTAATCAGTTATCGGCGAGAGCGGCTTAAGTTTCCTCACCTGAGGATAGCGGCCAGATGGACCGCGGAAATATAGTGTACAGATGACAGTGTGATCCGGCTTTAGATCCGTCAAGAATCTGATTATCAGGAAGTCCTTCCCCCACCGGTTCGATAGCAGTAGACTTCCCTTCACCAGGAACGGCTTCTTGGACTGTGCCAGTTAGCTTTTCATATCTTGCTTGCATCGCCTGTCACGCGTAATATAACTTCCAAGGTATCAAGGTAGCAGAATTCCTTAACTTCATCTACTTCGTAATCACCAATTTTGATGTTAAGCTTCTTGCTATTCTGATTTCTGCTAAATCACATTCCGTTTGCATTTTTCCGGTCCGTCACCAATCAATATTCTGTACTCATTAGAATGTTCACTAGATTCAAAAATTCCTGTAATTCTTCTTCACTCTCACTAAGGAGAAAAGTGTCATCAGCGAATTTTACCATTGGTATCCCTACGCCCTGGGTTCTAATCTCGTCTTTGAATTTTTCTTTTCTTTCTGTTATGCTTCTTCGATTCTAGACTGAACAGCAGCAGCGAAAGCCGGCATACTGTCTTACACCCTGTTTAATCCAAGCACTTCCTTCTCTGTCTTCCAGTCTTATTGATCCCTCTTGTTCATATTGTACCTTAACCATCTTTCTCTATAGCTTACACCTATTCCTCTCAGAACTTCGAACATGAACGTTTCTTGGATTTTATTCAAGTGCAATGCGACAACTTCCTCTCTGTTGCCTTTACCTTTCCTAAAACCAAACTGATCGTCAAGAAAATGATGTTCACCTTGATAACAAGCCTTTGAAGGAAGCACTTAGCATGCTGATTAGAATTCTCGGCATCAAGGAACATATGGGCCAGCAGGCCAGTACCGTTTATTTTTTCGATTGCTACACCAAGAAGAAATGCAGATGATAAACGGGTATTCATTGGACAAATATATTATACTAGAACTGACATGTGATTACATTTTCACGCAATTGGGTGCATAGATCCCGAGAAATCAGTACCGAGAACAACCACCTCTGGCCGTAATAACGGCCTTGATGCGCCTGGACATTGAGTCAAACAGAGCTTGGATGGCGTGCACAGGTACAGCTGCCTATGCAGCTTCAACACGATACCACAGTTCATCAAGAATACTGACTGGCGTATTGTGACGAGCCAGTTGCTCGGCCACCATTGACCAGACGTTTTCATTTGGTGAGAGATCTGGTGAATATGCCGGCCAGGGCAGCAGTCGAACGTTTTCTGTATCCAGAAAGGCCCGCACAGGACTTGCAACATGCCGTCGTGCATTATCCTGCTGAAATCCAGGGTAGCGCAGGAATCGAATGAAGTGTAGAGCCACGGGTCGTAACACATCTGAAATGTATTGTCCATTGTTCAAAGTGCCGTCACTGCGAACAAGAGGTGACCGAGACGCTTAACCAATGGCACCGCATACCATCACGCCGGGTGATACGCCAGTATGACGCTGACGAATACACGCTTCCAATGTGCGTTCACCGCGATGTCGCCAAACATTGATGCGACCATCATGATGCTGTAAACAGAACCTGGATTCATCTGAAAAAAATGACGTTTTGCCATTCGTGCACCCAGATTCGTCGCTGAGTACACCATCGCAGGCACTCCTGTCTGTGATGCAGCGACTAGGGTAACCGCAGCCATGGTCTCCGAGCTCATAGTCCATGCTGTTCGAACTGTTCGTGCAGATGGTTGCTGTCTTGCAAACGTCCCCATCTGTTGACTCAGGGATCGAGACGTGGCTCCACGATCCGTTACAGCCATGCGGATAACATGCCTCTCATCTCGACTGCTAGTGATACGAGGCCGTTGGGATCCAGCATGGCGTTCCGTATTACCCTCCTGGACCCACCGATTCCATATTCTGCTAACAGTCATTCGATCTCGACCAACGCTAGCAGCATGTCGCGACACGATAAACCGCAATCGCGATAGGCTACAATTCCACTTTTATCAACGTCGGAAACGTGATGGTACGCATTTCTCCTCCTTATACGAGGCATCTCAACAACGTTTCACAAGGCAACGCCGGTCATCTGATGTTTGTGTATGAGAAATCGGTTGGAAACTTTCCTCATGCCACCACGTTGTAGGTGTCGCCACCGACGCCAACATTGTGTGAATGCTCTGAAAAGCTAATCATTTGCTTATCGCTGCATCTTCTTCCTGTCGGTTAAATTTCGCGTCTGTAGCACGTCATCTTCATGGTGCAGCAATTTTAATGGCCAGTAGTGTAAAGGAAATAATTTCAAGTTCACATCTGTTGACGAGTTTCATTGTTAAATATTTGACCAGCCGGTGTCCCATGTCCACAATGCACCGAAGAGTAAATGGTTGCGGAAACATACGTGACCTCTTAGCAACAAATAATCCTGGCCAAATAAGGAGCATCGTGTCAGATGCAGGGATTAGTGACCACAAGATCCTTCCAATATGAATATGCAGGCTTAGACTATATATCTTTTAAATTCAAAGAAGCTGTATCGAGGGCATTTGAGAGATAAATATCTAATAAACTGATAAGAGATAGTACTGATCCCCATGGTATAGAAAGCCGACCAGAAAACTATTGCAGAAGCAACGAATAAGGCATGCCAAATTTAAAAGAAAGCAACATTCCCTAGATTGGCTAACTCACGCCGAAGGTCAATATTTAGCGCAAACTTCAATGCGAGATAGTTTCCACAACGAAAATTGTCTCGTAATCTGGCTAAGAACAAATATATATAAATACACTCCTGGAAATTGAAATAAGAACACCGTGAATTCATTGTCCCAGGAAGGGGAAACTTTATTGACGCATTCCTGGGGTCAGATACATCACATGATCACACTGACAGAACCACAGGAACATAGACACAGGCAACAGAGCATGCACAATGTCGGCACTAGTACAGTGTATATCCACCTTTCGCAGCAATGCAGGCTGCTATTCTCCCATGGAGACGATCGTAGAGATGCTGGATGTAGTCCTGTGGAACGGCTTGCCATGCCATTTCCAACTGGCGCCTCAGTTGGACCAGCGTTCGTGCTGGACGTGCAGACCGCGTGAGACGACGCTTCATCCAGTCCCAAACATGCTCAATGGGGGACAGATCCGGAGATCTTGCTGGCCAGGGTAGTTGACTTACACCTTCTAGAGCACGTTGGGTGGCACGGGATACATGCGGACGTGCATTGTCCTGTTGGAACAGCAAGTTCCCTTGCCGGTCTAGGAATGGTAGAACGATGGGTTCGATGACGGTTTGGATGTACCGTGCACTATTCAGTGTCCCCTCGACGATCACCAGTAGTGTACGGCCAGTGTAGGAGATCGCTCCCCACACCATGATGCCGGGTGTTGGCCCTGTGTGCCTCGGTCGTATGCAGTCCTGATTGTGGCGCTCACCTGCACGGCGCCAAACACGCATACGACCATCATTGGCACCAAGGCAGAAGCGACTCTCATCGCTGAAGACGACACGTCTCCATTCGTCCCTCCATTCACGCCTGTCGCGACACCACTGGAGGCGGGCTGCACAATGTTGGGGCGTGAGCGGAAGACGGCCTAACGGTGTGCGGGGCCGTAGCCCAGCTTCATGGAGACGGTTGCGAATGGTCCTCGCCGATACCCCAGGAGCAACAGTGTCCCTAATTTGCTGGGATGTGGCGGTGCGGTCCCCTACGGCACTGCGTAGGATCCTACGGTCTTGGCGTGCATCCGTGCGTCGCTGCGGTCCGGTCCCAGGTCGACGGGCACGTGCACCTTCCGCTGACCACTGGCGACAACATCGATGTACTGTGGAGACCTCACGCCCCACGTGTTGAGCAATTCGGCGGTACGTCCACCCGGCCTCCCGCATGCCCACTATACGCCCTCGCTCAAAGTACGTCAACTGCACGTACGGTTCACGTCCACGCTGTCGCGGCATGCTACCAGTGTTAAAGACTGCGATGGAGCTCCGTATGCCACGGCAAACTGGCTGACACTGACGGCGGCGGTGCACAAATGCTGCGCAGCTAGCGCCATTCGACGGCCAACACCGCGGTTCCTGGTGTGTCCGCTGTGCTGTGCGTGTGATCATTGCTTGTACAGCCCTCTCGCAGTGTCCGGAGCAAGTATGGTGGGTCTGACACACCAGTGTCAATGTGTTCTTTTTTCCATTTCCAGGAGTGTATATATATATCAAGACAGCCAAGCCACTGCGAGGTAGCCGAAAGGCACGCTTTTAAGCTCACGCAGGATGGTATAAGGTCTGGAACAGTTAAAGGAGTTGAGTCTAGTAGAAAAAGTACGTAGCTTCTGGAATACTTAACTTTAATCCATAATTGGTAAACATCGGTCTGACGGTACATGCATCACAAGATAAATAGCAAATGATAATGGCGCCTTGCTAGGTCGTAGCAAATGACGTAGCTGAAGGCTACGCTAACTATCGTCTCGGCAAATGAGAGCGTAATTTGTCAGTGAACTATCGCTAGCAAAGTCGGCTGTACAACTGGGGCGAGTGCTAGGAAGTCTCTCTAGACCAGCCGTGTGGCGGCGCTCGGTCTGCAATCACTGATAGTGGCGACACGCGGGTCCGACGTTTACTAACGGACGGCGGCCGATTTACCGATTTAAAGGCTACCACCTAGCAAGTGTGGTGTCTGGCGGTGACACCACATTTTATATATATATATATATATATATATATATATATATATATATATATATATATAGATTATTCTGGTCATATATGACAAACACCAGTGGCAAAACGCAATCCATACCTCCACTGCGCGATAATAATGATGACAGAGCCACTTAAGTTGAGTTACTAACCATGGCTTTCCTAAATTCCTTCACAAAAGAAGGCGAAGTAAATATTCCAGAGCTCCAGTCAAGAACAGGTATCAATATGATTAACTTACAAGTAGGTATCCTCGGTGTACCGAATCAACTTAAAATATTTAAGAAAGACAAGGCTTGTATTGTATATTAGTCAGTTTCCTTCCAGGGTGTGCTAATACAATAGCTCCTTATCAACCACATAAAATCGCTCGCTCGTCGAAAAATCTGTTCCCAGAGAGTGGAAAGTTTCTCAAGTCAAAGGAAGTAGGGGTAATCTGCTGAATTACAGACCTCTATCATTAAAGTCGAATTGTGGTATGATTTTTGAACATATACCGTGCTGGAACATTATGAATCACCTACAAGAAAACGTTTTATTGACAAATAGCCAGCACGGATTCAGAAAATGTCGGTCTTTTGAAACACAACTAGTTCTGTATTCTCTCGAAATAATGAGTCCTATCGACAAGGAATGTCAAATTGGTTCCATATATTTAGATTTCCAGAAGGCTTTTGATACAGTTCCTCACAAGCTATTTCTAATCAAATAATTTTGTACGGAATGTCGTCTCAGTTACGAGACTGTAATCATGACTGCCGGTCAGAAAGGTCACCGTAATAATAGACGGAAAGTCGTCGAGTAAACCAGAAGTAATATCAGGCGCTCTGTTGTTCCTCATCTACAATCTGAGCAGTCCTCTTAGACTGGTAGCAGATGATGGTGTCTTTTATCGTCATGTATTGTCGTCAGATGATAAAAACGAATTTCAAAATAATTTAGGAAGACATCTGTAAGGTGGAAAATTTGGCAATTAACTTAAAGTTATGAAAAGTGTGAAGTCTTTCATATGAACACTAAAAGGTATCTGCTAAATTTCATTTACACGATAAGTCACACAAATCTAAAGGCTGTAAACTGAACTAAATGTTTAGTGAATAATTTAAATTGGAGCGATCTCACAGATAAAAGTGCGGAGAAAGCAAACCAAAGACTGCGATTTATTGACAGAACATTTACAGAATGTAACAGGTCTACTAAAGAGACTGCTTACACTATGTTTGGCGGCCCTTCTCTGGAGTAATGCTGTGCTGCGTTGGATCCGCATCAGAAAGGATCGACGGAGGACACTGAAAAAGTTCAGAGAAGGTTAGCTCGCTTTGTATTATCGCGAAACAAGGGGGAGTGCACCACGGATATGTTACACGAATTGGGATTCCAGTCATGAAAACAAAAGCGTTTTTCGCTGCGGCAGCACATTCTCGTGAAATTTCAATCACCAAATTTCTCCACAAAGTGTGGAAATATTTTCGAACCTCCAGCATGCTGGAATAAATGTGGGTCAGCAACTTCTGTTAATCAGTACAACGAGAAACCTGTTCCAAGTTGCCAATTTCACCTTTTTTTTTATATACGCTCGATGTCTAGTTTCGGGCACGGACCCATTTTCAGATCATCGTAACATAGTCAAAAAAAGGTATTTCCGAAAATCCAAATACATGTCACAAATGTGCAAACAAACATTTCCAGCGAATACAGATTAATTATCTGCATGTACTCGCGGCCCGAAACTAACCATCGATTGCATAAAAAAAAGTGAAATTTGCAGCTTTGGACTGGTTTCTCGTTGTATTGAAAGTATTACAATAAAGTGAGAGAAATCGAAGCTCGCACAGACAGATTTAAGTTTTCGTTTTTTTTGCATGCTCTTCAAGAGCGGAGCGGTATAAAAGTAACTTAAAGATGGTTCGATGAACCCTCTTCCACGCACTTAATTGTGAATTGCAGTGTAATCATGTAGATGTATAGATGTACAAATTATATCCACTGTACGTGAATTTTTACATTTTAGCAGTGTTCTTAAATTTTTAGCAACGAGAAAAAAACACGGAAAATATTTGTGAATGTAATTAATGATTTTGGTCACTGAACCAGATGGCAACATCATGCAACAACGTATGAGTTTTGTACTAATGAAGTGAAGGTTTTAAGGAACTTCAACGTGTATTAATCAATGTGCAAGTTCTTGCAGTATCTGCATCAACATCTGCATGGATACTGTGCCAATCACATTTAAGTGCCTGGCTTAGGGTTCACGGAACCAACTTCACAATTCTCTATTATTCCAATCTCGTATAGAGCGCGGATAGAACGAACACCTACGTCTTTCCCTAATTTTATCGTGGTGATCGTTTCTCCCTCCCGTGTGGAGCTGCTAGTCTCCCCTTGGGCACCTCCCCAGGTGGCGGATTGACGAATGTTCACCAGATATGGTGGACACCGTAGAAATAAAATACCCGTGGCGTACAAAAAACTAGCAAAACCGCAATTGCTGCCTAGCAGCTGGGAGTTGGCTCTCCAAAGGCTAAAGAAGAAAATCCTGATTAAAAATCATCCGTCCCCCGGTAGGGGTTGGACGCAGAGTTGCCAGCCCGCTCTATAAGAAACAATTGTTGCGAAACTTCTACAAAGTAAAGTCTGATGGATGAAGGAAGACAAACCTGGCAGGGAAAAGGTCATAGAGGATGGAATACAAGTAAATGAAGGAGGGAAAGTAAGAAAGAACAGAAATATAAGGCGTAGATCACATCTATATATTGGTACTTGGAATGTGAGATCCCTATATCGACCAGGAGCACCGAAAATAATGCTGGATCAAATAATGAATCTGAAGCAAAGTATAAAAGCACTATAAGAAATTAGATGGACAGGGAGTGGAGTTTTAGAAAAGAAAGAGGCAAATATATTTTATACCTGCAGTGAAAGAAATCGTGAGCTGGGGACAGGATTTGCTGTACACCACCAATTAAAGCATTTGGTAACGGGGTTTACACCCATTAGTCCAAGATTATCAACACTCAGGATAAAGGGAAAATTCTTTAACTACTTCATAATTAATGCCCATGCACCAACAGAAGAATCCGAGGAAGAAGAGAAAGAAGTGTTTTAAACATAGCTGCACAACAGCAACGATTCCACGCAATAAAATTATAACCAGTCGACCAGTTGCAGTGGATAAAGAAATTCTTTACCTAGGTTTCGACAAATATAAATTTGTCTTCTTCAGAAGATAGCCTAAGGACAATGATCATCATAGCTTACATTAGAAAAGTATGAAACTTAAGCCAAGAATAAATTTTAACACAAATAAGAAGACTCTTGCATTACAGAAATATGATAACAACGACTGGTACTTTCAATTTTGCATTAATAAGGACTAATGTACCATCTCCGTTTTTACAATTGTCGGCATAGATCCATTTGTCAAAAATGAAATATACTGAACGACCAGTTGAACTTCGCTTGTAGACAATTTTTCGAAGGTTTTAAACCTGTACTGTTTATGGGATAACATTAATGCTGGTAACCTTAATGGTTTATTTCCTTAGGAAGCTATGATGCACTTTCAGTACTTCAAGCTCATTACCCCTTATGTAATGGTGGTTTTCTCACGTTGTATGTTTGCTACTACATCGGCCCTTATGTGATTTTGCCTGGCTCTAGAAAGTTTTTGTTTTCTCTGTGAATGTGTATTAACAGGATCGTGTACCAGTGTTTTTAATTCTTTCTTGATAAGAGCCATTATTGTCAATTTTAAAGTTCTGGCATATAGACCGTTTGTGGGCTTACCTAATTTAGTAATGTAATTATTTTATTTTGGCTGTATATGCCACTGGGCGTAAGTTTCTCGGCGTAAGCGCCACCTGCTTTTTTGATGTGTAACTACATTATTTGTATCGAAGCTCCCATACTGTTATAATGGGAGTGTTAATTTCCTTCCTTTTTATCGTTACTTTACCTAAGGACGTTATTAATACTGATAATTTACACGTTCTCTTTGTACGCCAATTGGCACGTGTTTCTCGGCACGAGCGCCACCTGCCCTTGTTTCAGAGTAACTACGCTCGCCGATTACACTCGGTCGGTTGTGAGCTCTGCAAGACCCATGAACTATTTTATATTTACGTGACAAACCCTAATTCTAGGGCTATATCTCATTTTTGACAAACAGATCTATGCCGACAATTGTAAAAACGGCGATGGTACATTAGTCCTTATTAATGTAAAATTGTAAGTACCAGTCGTCGTTATCATATTTCTGTAATGCAAGAGTCTTCTTATTTGTGTTAAAATTTATTCTTGGCTTAAATTTCATACTCTTCTAATGTAAGCTATGATGTTCATTGTCCATAGACTACCTTCTGAAGAAGACAAATTTATATTTGTCGAAAGCTAGGTAAAGAATTTATTTATCCATTGCAAGTGGTTGTCTGGTTATAATTTTATTATTAGAAAGAAGTATTCTAGGAATCTTTGGAAACAGTATATGATGAGTGCCCAGGGCATGATATTAAAACAAAAGCCAGAGTCCTAAACGCTCAGGTGGGGAAAGAACAGATTTATAGACCATTAATTGGCTCCCACAGCAAACACGCATCAAGTAATGAGAACAGAACAAGGCTTATGCTGTTCGCAGCATCTAGAAATATGGTAATAAGATGAACACTGTTCCCACATAAAGAAATACATAAGGGAACATGGAACTCACCGGATGGAAACACAGTAAACCAGATCAACTACGTGTTGATAGATTTGAGACACAAACTGGACCTATTGGACGTGAGGAGTCGCAGAGGCCCAAACATATATACCGATCACTTTCTGGTATGAGCACGGGTGTGGGCAAGGATATCTAACGCAGCGAAAGGAAACCGAGCCAGGGCACAGAAATATAATATTACAACTTAAGATTCAGTGGAACTTAGAGCAATATTAGGAGAAGATAACTCGGATTCTGGAAAACGCTGAAGAATATAACAATATCGAAAATCAGTGGGAAGAGATAAAAAAGACGGTGGAAACGTCGGCAAGAGAGATACTTTGAATTAGGACAAGACCAGTAAGACCATCATGGTTTGATACTGAATGCGGAATAGTAACTGAAGAAAAGAACAAGCATATACAGGGTGGTCCATTGGTCGTGACCGGGCCAAATATCTCACTAAAAAACTACAAAGAACGAAACTTGTCTAGCTTGAAGGGGGAAACCAGATGGCGATATGGTTGGCCTACTAGATGGCGATGCCATAGGTCAAACGGATATCAACTGCGTTTTTTTAAAACAGAAACCCCCATTTTTTTGTTACATATTCGTGTAGTACGTAAAGAAATATGAATGCTTTAGTTGTATCACTTTTTTCGCTTTGTGATAGATGGCGCTGTAATATTCACAAACGTATAAGTACGTGGTATCACGTAACATTCCGTGAGTGCGGACGGTATTTGCTTCGTGATATATTACCCGTGTTAAAATTTACCGTTTACCAATTGCGGAAAAGGTAGATATCCTCTTGATGTATGGCTGTTGTGATTAAAATGCCCAATGGGCGTGTGCTATGTAGGCTGCTCGGTATCCTGGACGATATCATCCAAGTGTCCGGACCGTTCGCCGGATTGTTACGTTATTTAAGGAAACAGTAAGTGTTCAGCCACAAGTGAAACGTCAACCACGACCTGAAACAAATGATGCCCAAGTAGGTGTTTTAACTGCTGTCGCGGCTAATCCGCACATCAGTAGCAGACAAACAGCACGAGAATCGGGAATCTCAAAAACGTCGGTGTTGAGAATGCTGCATCAACATAGATTGCACCCGTACCGTATTTCTATGCACCAGGAATTGCATGGCGACGACTTTGAACGTCGTGTACAGTTCTGCCACTGGGCACAAGAGAAATTAAGGGACGATGACAGATTTTTTTGCACGCGTTCTATTTAGCGACGAAGCGTCATTCACCAACAGCGGTAACGTAAACTGGCATAATATGCGCTATTGGGCAACGGAAAATCCACGAAGGCTGCGACTAGTGGAACATCAGCGACCTTGGAGGGTTAATGTATGGTGCGGCATTATGGGAGGAAGGGTAATTGGCCCCCATTTTTTCGATGGCAATCTAAATGGTGCAGTGTATGCTAATATCCTACGTAATGTCCTACCGATGTTACTACAAGATGTTTCACAGCATGACAGAATGGCGATGTACTTCCAACATGATGGATGTCCGGCACATAGCTCGCGTGCGGTTGAAGCAGTATTGAATAGCATATTTCATGACAGGTGGATTGGTCGTCGAAGCACCGTACCATGGCCCACACGTTCACCGGATCTGACATCCCCAGACTTCTTTCTGTGGGGAAAGTTGAAGGATATTTGCTATCGTGATCCACCGACAACGCCTGACAACATGTGTCAGCGCATTGTCAATGCATGTGCGAACATTACGGAAGGCAAACTACTCGCTGTTGAGAGGAATGTCGTTACACGTATTGCCTAATGCATTGAGGTTGACGGACATCATTTTGAGCATTTATTGCATTAATGTGGTATTTACAGGTAATCACGCTGTGGCCGGCCGGGGTGGCCAAACGGTTCTAGGCGCTACAGTCTAGACCCGCGCGACCGATACGGTCGCAGGTTCGAATCCTGCCTCAGGCATGGATGTGTGTGATGTCCTTAGGTTTAAGAAGTTCTAAGTTCTAGGGGACTGATGACCTCAGAAGTTAAGTCCCATAGTGCTCAGAGCCATTTGAACCATTAATCATGCTGTAACAGCATGCGTTATCAGAAATGATAAGTTCACAGAGGTACGTTTGTCACATTCGAACAACCGAAATAAAATGTTGAAACGTACCTACGTTTTGTATTTTAATCTAAAAAACCTACCTGTTACCAACTGTTCGTCTAAAATTGTGAGCCATATGTTTGTGCCTATTACAGCGGCATCTATCACAAAGCGAAAAATGTGGTCCAACCAAAACATTCATATTTCTTTACGTACTAAACGAATATGCACTAAAAATGGAGATTCCTATTAAAAAAAACGCAATTGATATCCGTTTGACCTATGGAAGCGCCATCTAGCGGGCCAACCACAGCGCCATCTGGTTTCCCCCTTCAAGGTTAACAAGTTTTGTTCTTTGTAGTTTTTTCGTTTGATGCTTATTTCGTGAGATATTTGGCCCGGTCACGATCAATGGACGACCCTGTAGAAGGACACTGCGATCGCACTGTACGAGGAGGATAGAAGAAGAATACAAAGAAAAACGGAGGATTGAAAAGAGGACTCACCAAAGAAAAAGGAGAAATGGATGAAGGCAAGTGTCAAAAAAATGGAGTTCATGAGAAGCAAAAATGAAATAAGAAAATTCTATAGATAGGTGAATGCGGCACGGAATCCTTTTGGTAGTAAAACAAGCTTTACAAAAGATAAGACAGGGAATATAATAAGAGTAGAGAAGGGAATATGAGAAAGATGGCGCAGGTATTTTGATAGTCTCCTCAAACCTAGAATATCTATACTAGAGCTTCCAACAGACATGAATGGGGAAGAGGACCCAGACAAACACACTACCCCACCAGATATAGAAGAAGTGGAAACTGCCATGACGAAACTGAAAAACAACAAGGCGGCAGGGACAGATGGTATTCCAGCAGAACTGTTTAAGCAAGGAGGCAGAGAACTGGAACGAAGCCTTCTGAAAATGGTCACCAGAATATGAGAAGAGAAGAAAATGGAAAGACGGTATCATATGTCCCACATATAAGAAAGGAGATAAGATAGAGTGCGGCAATTACAGAGGGATAGCAGTACTTAATTTGGGATATAATATATTCTCTAATATACTGTTCGACAGAATACTCCCGATCATACAGAGGGAGACGGGGCCGTACCAATGCGGATTCCTTCCCGGGAAGTCAGCTGTATATTAAATATTCACCTTAAGACAAATCCTGGAATAAACAAACGAATACGCGGTTGGCACGTATCACCTCTTTATAGATTTGAGAGCAGCTTATGACAACATAAAAAGAGAGCAGTTATATCAAGTTCTAGATGAACTGGGAATTTCGAGAAAGTTGGTAAGGCTGGTGAGAATGACAATGAGCGAAACAGAAGGTAGTGTAAGAATAGGAGGAATGATGTCCAATACAATGAGTATTAAAAACGGAGTGCGACAAGGGGATGCATTGGCATGTCTTCTCTTTAATGCCGGCCAGGAGAAGGTGATGAGAAACGCAAACCTTCTGATTAGGGGAACTACCTTCTATGAATCAGTGCAGATACTGACCTACGCAGATGACATAGATATAACAGCAAGAACCCAAAAAGCAATGGAATAGCCATTTACAGCTCTTGAACAGGATTGAACAAAGAACAAAATATATGGCAGTTGGAAAAGCACATAGAGAAAATATGCCAAATGCAATAGCAATGGGCATTTATACGTTTGAGAGAGTTGAACGTTTCAAGTACATGGATTCGACAGTTATGCTTCTAAATGATACCTTCTACGAAATTAAGCAGAGATTAATACTAGCCAATAGAGCCTATTTTTGCCCTAGCAAGACTTCTACCCTCAAGGCACCTGGCTCGTACCACGAAATTAACTATGTATAAATCACTTATACGACCAATGCTTACATATGCCCCTGAAGCCTGCACAATAACAACTAAAGATATTGAAATACGCGATGTATTTGAAAGAAAAGTACTTAGACGAATCATCAGCCCAATCTGTGAAAGAGGAAGATGGAGGAGAAGATACAACCATAAGTTGTGTATCATATAGAAAGACCAACCCATCAGAAGGATAGTGAAATCATCCAGACGGAGGTGGGTGGGAAATGTGGCTCGCATGAATGATGCAGAAGTACCAAAAAGAATATTACAACGAAAGCAAGGAGGGCAGAGAGGACATGCTCGACCAAGAGTCAGATGGGAAGATGGAGTAGTCACAGATCTTAGGGAGATGGCCTGTAGAAACTGGAGAGTATAGGCAAAGGACCGAGAGAAATGGAAGGAAATTGTAGAACAGGCAAAGGCTCATCATGAGCTGTAGAACCAAGACAGAAGGAGAAGATCGTTTCTCCCTATGTAGGTCGGTGTCAATAAAATATATTCGCATTCGAAGGAGAAACTTGGTAATTGGAATTTCGTGAGAAGATTACGTCGCAACGAAAAACGCCTTTCCTTTAATGATGTCCAGCCCAAATCCTGTATCATTTCTGTGACACTCTCTCCCATATTTCGCGATAATACAAAACGTGCTGTCCTTCTTTTCGATGCACTCCGTCAGTCCTATCTGGTAAGGATCCCACACGGCGCAGCAGTATGCTAAAAGAGGACAGACAAGCGTAGTGCAGGCAGTCTCCTTAGAAGATCAATTTATTTGTGGAAATACATTTTACAATCTCCTACAAATTTAACACATTCACAGGTACCTTTTCCTTTAATCCATATAAATACAGTTTCATTAACAGATATCTTACGTCTACTACGTGTATACAAGGAGAAAGGTGAGGGTGACATGTATGTTGACTTGCCGAAGTCTTTATTTGCATTTTCTGTAACATGATATGTGCGATAGGCTATGATATCACGATCGACGAAGCTTTCCAGTCCAGATACATTAGGTACGCCTGTACCACCACGTACACTTGCAACTGTTAACCATCCGTTCCCATGGGTAAAGGAATCATTGATGTCGATGCTGAAGTTGAGTCTGCAACCACAGAAGACAGCGGGTCCATCCAATAGCGAATGTGCAGCGACAGATTTGATGACATTCCTTTTCTTGTCGGCAGCTGATGTAGTCATTTTGACGTCCTCAATTGTTTTATATATTGTCTGTCTTGATCTGTTACGTTTTCCAAGTGTTGTACCAATAACATGCAAACTTTGGTTAGGCTTGCCCCCAACATTTTGTATGTGTTCCTTCCAATATATAGTTTGTTAATAAATAATCTTATTCATGTTTTACTGAAAGAACGAATACATCACGTCTCACTCACACTTAAAAAATTCTTTGGAGGTTGGTACTTTATTCTGTCTCACAAGAGGAGTGCGTAAACACTAATACTTTTCTTTTTGCTTCGGTAGAACGACAGACAATGACGGGAAAAGGGAAGGCGGAGTGCGGAATCACTGTTTCGGTGATCTTATGTTTGTTATATAGTTTTTTGTCTTCTGAAGTTGTTGTTCCGTCAGAGCTACGATGTTTGTAGGCTTTTGTTTTTTGCCTGAGTTGTGAGAAAGTGCTGTATTGATGTAGAAATGATATGTAATCCGGTATACATGGATTATATGAACTTAAGAGTTAATTTCATATTTCGGTAACTTTTCCGAGAGAGTAACTTACGTTGGCTAAGCCTTTTTTGCGTGAATGCGTGTACATTCAACATCCAGTTTAATGCCAAGAATTCATTGCATATTCTCAGGTCATATCGGTGGCAGTAAACTTGAAGCTTTGTTTAGTGCCACATCTATCTTAGGTCCTCTTGCCCACCTCCCTCCCATCGATCAAAGGCGCAATATCACAGGGAGGGGAACGGAGCAGACGGATCCAATCTGAGAAATGCCCCGTGGGGACAACACAGGACTTCCCCCTGGTGCGATTTCCCCCTAGGCGGGACTTCCCCCATTGCGGTACTTCCCCCATAGTAAGATTTCTCGGCTCACGGCTCTCTGCTCGTTATTTCCGCTGTTCCGCCTGTCTGGCTCCCGCTGACCACTCCGGACAGATTCTCTGCACGGCACCGCATAGCTGCCAGTTTGTTGCCCTGTTGGCCGCAGAAGCCTGGCTTAATTAGAAGACGTCGCAGTGTCGTACCAGAAAAGAATCCCCTTGGCAGTACAGATGTTTAGGTCACCCGCAAACAGATAAGCTTACTCCTGCAGTGTTACTTTGTCTGTAACAACAACGAAAATTGTACTTGCTTTTCTGTACAATCAAGTTAGAATAACGGCACAATCTTTATATTTAACTCATTTTACGTGTTCCGTGCTATATCTCCCTTTATTCTGCACATTTCGTTCCCTATCCCACATTCAGTGGGCATCTGGTTTTGCAATGAAACGTTTTCGCCAAACTTGCATTGTAAAAAATGTGGTAGCGTGGTAGTAGCCACTGCTGAATAATGTGTTTCATCCAGTTGCATCTATGCCTTATTGAAAGAAAAAATAGGGACCAAACTGCTGAGGTCATCGATCCCTAGACCTAAACTCTCTTTAATCTAACCTATTCTAAGAACAATACACACACCCATGCCCGGGGGAGGACTCGAACTTTCGGCGGGAGAGCCAGTGAGAAAGGCATGCGGCATAATTACATTAGCCGGTGGTAGGGGAAGTTGCCAACACTTACACACTACTTAAACTAACTTATGCTAAGAACAACACACACCCCCATGCACGAGCGAGGACTCGAACCTCCGGCAGGAGGGGCCGCGCAATCCGTGACATGGTGCTTCAAATAGCACGGCCACTACGCGCGGCTATACATAATTGCGTATGTCAAAACACAAGGCAATTTGAAATTTTATTTCTTGAGTAATTTCTACGTTCATAAACGATTGTGTGTCAAGGTTACATATGCAAATGTTAGATGCTCACTCGCAGGCATATAGCATATGTTTACGTTACATTTTCTTAATTTGTACGTTCTACATCAATCACATCGGCCGCCGATAGTGCAATTTCTAGCTTCTAAGTTACAGTGATAGGATACGTTAGGTTACTTGTAACAGTTTTTTTTTCCTGAAACCACCTAATTTTGTATTATCGTATTATCAAGAACATATCTGATAAGACAGTTTGGTGAGTAAGTGCTGACACTGTCGTCTCCAGCGCCTTCACCATCATCGTTCCTTTTCTGTTATCTCCATGTCGTCATCAGAGACGGATTTCCAACCTCCTCAATATCAATCAAAATGGTTCAAATGGCTCTGAGCACTATAGGACTTAACTTCTGAGGTCATCAGTCCCTTAGAACTTAGAACTACATATACGTAACTAACCTAAGGACATCACACACACCCATGCCCGAGGCAGGATTCGAACCTGCGACCGTAGCGTCAATATCAATCATCAGCTACATTCACTATTATCTGGTGATCAGTGAATGCTTTTAAACGAACCGTACGGGGTTTCTGTATGGTTTTCATGCGCAAAGCTATTAATTGTGTGACGTTAAGTGACGATCAAACGTGTGTTGATGTGATGGAGAAAAAAGTCATGATTAATTAGTTTTTCGAAACGTTTTTGTTCTGGTAGACTTCAGTTGGAAGATTGGTTTGATGCAGCTCTCCACACTAGGCATTTTCTCCTCGATCCAACGACCCCCCTCAACCCCCCCCCCCCCCCCCACGCCCCCAATACAAACACAATCATACTTCATTCCATCACCAAACTCACGATTTCTGGATGCTGTAGGGCATACCTTATCAAGTGATCTATTCTTTTACTTAAGGTCTGCTACAAATTTCTTTTTTCAGCAGTTTCGTTCAGAACCATTAATTTTTCCATTCGCTCTACTTAACTGTCCTTCTGAAATCTTCTGTACCACCACGTTTCAAAATCCACTATGCTGTTGTCTGTACAAGATGTACGCAAGTGCTCCACCAACTGACCCACCCGTAAAAACTCAAGATTCGTCCTCATAGGTATACGTCTGCCAGTACTTCACTCCTGTGAAGTTTGGAAAGTGGGAGATGAGCTAGTGGCAGTAAAGTTCTCAGGAAATGTCGTGAGTCGTGCTCAGGTAGCTCAGTTTGTAGAGCATGCATGAACAGAAAAGGTTCGGGTCAGACGCCCGGTCCAGGACACAATTTGTAAATCGACCACTATATATACAGGGTGGAGAAAAATTACGTCACGAAATTTAAGCCCTCGATAGCTGATGCCAGTAGCAACCAAATTGGCTAATGTTATGTAGGTCGACAAAACACAATTTTTAAACTACGGAAACTTGACGCCACTCGCTCCGATTGGCTGCGGGATTTCCCTGTTGCTAGATGCTCTGGACAACGCATGGCTGCGATGCTTTGCCTGCCGGAGATCGCGATGTATCCAAGCTGGCCCGCAAGCTCGGTGGTAGCGCGCCAGCCTTCCACTCTGGGGGCGGATCCGCCAGGGTCCCGACACATCCATTGTAGTTTCATGATAAGACGTGCCAGGAACAAACCCGTCAACAACTGTTAGTTCGCGTACAGAAACTCTATTACAAACTGTGTCGGCACTGAAAAGGGCAATTTTTTGCAGCTAGGACATTGTTTACTGAAAGCAGGTGTTCGAACTCGCGACCCTCTGACGCGACACAAGCTTGGTAATGTCGAACGGTGTTTTGCCGAACTCTTTCAAGGATTCTTGTCATTGATCTGAGGTGATTGGCGGCATGTTCAAAGCGATCCATTAATTTCTCTTCGTTTCTAGGTGGTTTCCGTCCGAGTGGGTGAACTAGAAACTTGAAGCATCCTCACAGGAAAAAGTCCGATGGCGTGAGGTCTGGTGACGATGGGGGCCATGTCCTAGGAGCACCTCTGCCAATTACCCAGCCATCCAAGTTTCATTTAAATATCCGTGCACACCACGACTGTTATGTGCGGGAGCCCCATCATGTTGCAACCTCATGCGCAGCTGGGTGTACAGCGGAACATCTTCCAGCAGGCCGGGTAGAGTTTCTTGCAAAAATTGAAGGTAATTTGCGCAGTAAGTCGAGGAGGTAGATGGACCATCACAATCAGATGGTCAACCCCCAAAGCTTGCCTAAATGTTGAGGGAAAATCGTTCCTGCTGTCCGTGGACGTACGTGACGTGAGAATTTCCCCCTTCCCGTTAATGGCTCTGAGCACTGTGCGACTTAACTTCTGAGGTCATCAGTCGCCTAGAACTTAGAACTAATTAAACCTAACTAACCTAAGGACATCACACACATCCATGCCCGAGGCAGGATTCGAACCTGCGACCGTAGCGGTCGCTCGGCTTCAGACTGTAGCGTGTAGAACCGCACGGCCATTCCGGCCGGCTTCCCGTTAATGAACGTTTCGAGTGTTGCAAAGGCCACCCAGAATGGAACGTCCACTCGTTGGTAAACAACAAAATGGGGGGAAAATCGGGATCTCGTGCAACAGAACGCAGAAGCCACCGGCAAAACCATAGCCTGTATTCATAGTCCGTCACAGAATTTAGGTCCTGGACAGGGTGCACACTAAACGGATGCTGGCCTTCACCCTCAAAACCACTCAGACTAACTGATGAATCAGCCCCATGCCGTGTCCAACCACTCTAGTACTTGTCGTAAGTGCTTCCTCGAAGCGCTAAAGAACGGTCTCTTCAAATGCACCATCCTGTCGTGTTCGAGATCTTCCAACATCACTGTCATATTCCGCTAACGAGCCTGTTTCACCAAGTCGCCGCTAAATTGCTGTAAACGTTTTCGGGTGTGGGTGGCGTCTTGCTGGGTACCGTTCCTCATACAACCGTTGAGCTTCATGCGCTAGTCCATAAACAAAAACCATATCTCGTTGTTCTTCAAACGAACATTGTGCCTCCATGCTTACTGTATGACTAAATCTCAGGTGACGGTTGTATGCCCCAAAGGGAAGCTTACGTGTGAATGCCTCTGACGTGAGGTGGAGACAAACAGCAAGACCAATTCGACATGTGTGCGTATCACGTTAGGGCAGTTACGGGGCGACGGTATGTGTGAACCGACAACCATATCACTGCCCGTCAACCGATAAACGACAACAGGGCAATCCCACGGCCAGTGGGAGCCCGTAGAGCCCAGTTTCCGTAGTTTAAAAATGGTGCGGTGCCGACCTACACAATATTAGTAATTTTGGTTCCTACTGGCATCCACTATCCGAGGTTAAAATTTCGTGACACAATTTTTCTCCGCCCTATATACATATATACTTTTTTTTCCTTGTCTTAAATTTAGCCCAACTTCACCTCCCACTCTATATAAGTATGTACTACCAAAACTATGTATTCACTAACTGTTATCCAACTTACTCTCGTATGTTAACCTTTGGCTAGTTTGAATTGAAGCGTAACTAATCTGAATGCAGCTTGTCTTTGTATCTGGTCCTAATCAAAATTTTGACTTACCTCGCTTCTTGACAACATTGTTGCAGATTTCTTGAAAGCACAACAGCAAGCAGCCATTGGGTAAACTAGCTTTTTTTTATATACAAACTGTTGCACGTGGTAAAGCGTAATGTTGAACAGTGGGGAGGAGAGAGTAACTATTCCTATGAAATGATGTACCAAGACAACGATATTTGAATGAAGTACATTTTCCAAAGACAGAGGGTAACTTCGTTTGATCTTCACATATAACATTGGTCTGAACAATACCGTACTTAACAAAGCGAACAATGATTTAAAACGGGTACAATGTTGACAGAGAATTTCTATAAAAATAATGCAGTTTAATCAGTTAATATGTTAATCCATCATTCAAGCTAGTAGGGTGGTCTTTTTCTCATATATGAGCAAATTAACTAGCTGACGATAATGATTCCGACAAATTAAGTGGGCAGTGCGGCAGTCTTACCTCAAACTTCTTCTCTTCAGAAACAGTTACTTCATTTAAAATTTATACTCCTTTCACCATTCATTGTGCACATAATACTCATGCTTGCTGTCCCTTCTCCTTCTAATAGTTACCATCACAAGTCAACACAGCACTACTAAATACGTACGTCACCTAACACTATTCAACTGAGAATATACCAGACTACGCAGAGGTAAATACTGCGCCACGACAAGACCAAAGATTGCTTAACAGTAACGTAACTTGCGATCTGTCGGACATGCATATCGATGACATACAAAAATCAAAATTACATGATCTACTTACAAGTTCTAATCCGCCAGGAACTCACATATCTGCATAGAGTCCGCTGCAGAGTGAAAAATTAATTTCTTAATATATATGTGTTAGTAACGGTTATAAATTATACTCTGTGTATAATTTTGCCATGAAGCTTCCCCTTTAAATACATTCTCCAGTGCATGTTCAACTATTTTGTGTTCTCTTCCATTTCGTACTTCCAGTCGTCCACCAAGTTAAATTTTCGCCTCCTATACACAGTTTATATTTGTGTGTAAGAGATAATTTCTATTGATGCTTTAAATATACATACGTATGTATATGCATTGAAAGCATCAATACAAATAAACTCTTATAGACAAATACAGTCAAATTTGACCAAAGCGGTACGTGTATAAAGCGGAAATTTGCCCAAGCCGTACGCATTCCATACACCTACAAATGCTAAATTTTGTCTAAACAGAACGCACCTAACGCGGAAATAGAATGCACATTTTAAGACTAATTTAATAGTTCATTGTATAATGCAGAAACGACCTTATACATTCCTACCATAGTCTAACATAGCAGTCATGACACTCAGCCTCCTTTTTGTTGTCCCACTGCGACAGCAGCACGACAAGTGGCCAGAAAGTTAAACTGTTAAGTTCGGCATGATCTTCTGAAAGTAAAGGAGAATCTTAATTGTTTATATTTGTATGGATGATGGTTTTTACAAACGGGAGCGTCTGAGGCGCAATAAATTGCAGCAGCAACAAGAAGAAGAAGAGTTTTGTGACTTTTTTAGCTTTCCTCAGGACACTGAGAGTTCTAAACTGCTACGTTACAGGACAGTTTTCTTGTAATCTACACGTATTTACTGAACGGTATGGTGTTCCTTTAAGCACAAAGAAAAAAAACTCCTAGTAAACTGCGGAAAACATGACTTTTTACAGAAACACGTCGTATTGTATTCCTGCTCAGTAACTTGAAGCTTTTTTACACTCTTCTTGTCAAATCACTCTTCTTGTCAAATCAATGAATTTGGAACATAGCTGAAGGAAAAACCACACAGACATGATAACAAAATAGCATAAGCACTAACACAGTTTCTCAACACATAAGAAACCTGTTCCACAACTGTTGCTATACGTAAGCCACAAACAGCAAGAATCTTCAACACATTCGAAACTAAAGTAAAAATATTAACATTTTCAAAAATACTCCAGTCATTTGAAAGTTGAGCGAAGTGTAAGAATGTGCCAGTCACTGGACTCTATACAAAATTTTTGCATCATAAAAACAGGCTAGAAAATAAATATTTTTTCCATGCATGAAATACGTGCTTATATTCTCTAGCTTTCAGGTTATTAAGTTGTAATTATGCACATATTAGAAAGTATTTATTTCACGATCATTCATGTCTATTGATAGTTTACAAACGCTTGGAACGGAAAAATGTAATAACTATTTCGTCAATTAAGCAGAAAAATAATAACAACCATTCATTTTACGGCTGCTTTCTCGCCTCTTGGGGCGCTAGCGTCGTACAGACTGTCGGAAAATAAGAGTTTTCACAGCAGTGATTGTCGTAGCTGTATATGTTACACTGTGGTACTACTGTATTACAGTATACTTAGTTTTTTCACGAATCTGCAATGACGCTAATTTTAACACAAAGGCCGTACATCCCTGACACAACTAAGAGAAGAGGTTCGGTGCAGCCCGGCGCGTCGAGTGTGGGTATCAGACCGTGCCGCTCTGTGCAACAAGGGACAGTTTAAGCAGAGTGTTGGTACACCAAAGGAAATTATTCATTGTGAGCGCCCTCTTTCTCTGCTATTTTTCCCCATTATTACTGGCTCGAAGACTTCTTAAGTAAGAGAACCCAGCACGTTGTCCACGATGGTGAGTGTTCATCGAAGGTGAGGGTATCATCTGGAGTGCCCCAGGGAAGTGTGGTAGGTCCGCTGTTGTTTTCTATCTACATAAATGATCTTTTGGATAGGGTGGATAGCAATGTGTGGCTGCATGCTGATGATGCTGTGGTGTACGGGAAGGTGTCGTCGTTGAGTGACTGTAGGAGGATACAAGATGACTTGGACAGGATTTGTGATCGGTGTAAAGAATGGCAGCTAACTCTAAATATATGTAAATGTAAATTAATGCAGATGAATAGGAAAAAGAATCCTGTAATGTTTGAATACTCCATTAGTAGTGTAGCGCTTGACACAGTCACGTCGATTAAATATTTGGGCGTACCATTGCAGAGCGATATGAAGTGGGACAAGCATGTAATGGCAGTTGTGGGGAAGGCGGATAGTCGTCTTCGGTTCATTGGTAGAATTTTGGGAAGATGTGGTTCATCTGTAAAGGTGACCGCTTATAAAGCACTAATACGACCTATTCTTGAGTACTGCTCGAGCGTTTGGGATCCCTATCAGGTCGGATTGAGGGAGGACATAGAAGTAATTCAGAGGCGGGCTGCTAGATTTGTTACTGGTAGGTTTGATCATCACGTGAGTGTTACGGAAATGCTTCAGAAACTCGGGTGGGAGTCTCTAGAGAAAAGGAGGCGTTCTTTTCGTGAATCGCTACTGAGGAAATTTAGAGAACCAGCATTTGAGGCTGACTGCAGTACAATTTTACTGCCGCCAACTTACATTTCGCGGAAAGACCACAAAGATAAGATAAGAGAGATTAGGGCTCGTACAGAGGCATATAGGCAGTTATTTTTCCCTCGTTCTGTTTGTGGGTGGAACAGAGAGAGAAGATACTAGTTGTGGTACGAGGTACCCTTCGCCTCGCACCTTATGGTGGATTGCGGAGTACGTATGTAGACGTAGATGTAGACTCGCGCCGAAGCACACAGGAACATTGTTGCACATCTACGAACACTCTGCTTTGAAAAAGTCAGGTGTTGTTCCTCCAAGAAATTGTTGTATCTGGCGAGGTCAAGCATGTCAAACAAATGCATTACCTGCGTTATTTCCTGTCGGTTACTGTCGACTAGTACCACTTCAAGTAGTAACATTATATCGAAGAAAAGTGTATGATTATGGAAATACGGAGTTTAAAGTATCCACAAGATGGCTGGACAGTTTGAAAGCTGGGCACAACGCCGTGTAGGATGAAATGCGTGGGAAGGTTTTGGATGTGCAGGAAAGTGTAGAAACAGGTTGGAAAACAACACTGCACAACACAGTTGCGATTTATGACCCGAAAAGGTTTTAATTACCGATGTCACTGGACTGTTTTATCGTGCACTGCCTTCAAAGTGACTAGCAATTGGATGTTAACAGTGCACCAGCGGCAAAATGTCCACGGAAAGACTCACTGTACTGCTGTGTGGTCTAAGGCGCTGCAGTCATGGACTGTGTGACTGATCCCGGTGGAGGTTCGAGTCCTCCATCGGGCATGGGTGTGTGTGTTTGTCCTTAGGATAATTTAGGTTAAGTAGTGTGTAAGCGTCGGAACTGTTGACCTTAGTAGTTAAGTCTCGTAAGATTTCACACACATTTTTATATTTTTTGAACTGTTGTGTGGAAACATGTTAGATCAAATGGAGAAGCTGCAGGTGACTGGACATTGGGTGAAACTGCGGTGTTTCAAAAACACAGCCGTCACTAACCTTTCCAACCACATGACGAAGCAATAAAAAGGCGTAGATGGTGAATGGGCTTACGGAGGCATGGTTCGGTTCTTCCAGTGCCAAAATAATAAGCGGAAATTGCCAAGTTCCCCACTGCCTAGACAACGCAATCTGCTACCCGTCAGGTTATCAAACGTGAAGTAGGCTTGGTTCCCGCCAGGTTCAACCAGCATCACGGGTGTTATTTAAACATCCAAATCCCATTACATGCGGTTAGTGATGTAGTCTCTTATTTATAGTGTTGAAGCAGCGGATAATGTATTTGCACTTGCACGGACATTTTCTGTCCAGTACGCAGTAATTTGGTTTGATTTGACAGTAAGGAAAATAAAGCCCGAAACTATTACAAATGCTTGAACAAACTGGGATTTCGTGTCAGGAACAAGACTCTTCCATAGCCATCGAATCGGAAGGAAATCCAGCAGCATCATACAAAAATTCCATCCGGGCCCTAGTGGTTCTCAGATTTCTTTCTTACATGCCAAAGTTGTGACTTACATTTTATTTTCATTTTCTGTAATAAGTTTTTTTCTCCCGATCACCGTTTCAGTTCCACAGGATACTGTATTCCAAACATAAGCATTACATGTGTACTGGTGATAAAATGTACATTATGTTGTTATCAAACTGTGAAACAGATGAAAATAGTTTATGAAATTTAACGATATAACAGACACAACTAAAACATGTAACTTCCACTAAATTGCTCTTGAAGAAATCACAGTCGTGGAAATTCCGCAGTCGTCGAAATGCGTTGTGCATAAAAAGTATACTATACTGAAGGAAAGTTTCCTAACTGAAATATTCTTGCCAGCAAGTCACGGCAGAAGCGCCGAAAATGTTCAAATTGAAAACTTGCCAGTTCTACAGTTCCGTGTCGTCAACGCATAAATCACTAAGTACGTCATAAAAACTCCAAAATCACTTCGTCAACTGCATTTCAGCAAGAAAAATGCTTCCGAGTTGGGTAGGCTATCTACTGTACCTTGAAAAGCTACACTGCTCTCTATGAGTAAGAAACGTAGGCTTCAGCATGTCTAACACTCGTGTGTAATAAATACGTTCTGTGGCCAAGAAATTACATTTTCATCGTGATAAGCAGCGCCACGTCGCAGTCACGACAAGTGCTCTACGCGCCAACTTGTTACCATACTTCAGATGAAAAGTTTTCCATTGCTTTCTTTCCCTTCCTTTCTCTTCTCCCATTTCCTTCACGCTCGATTTATTAGCGCGGAAAAGTCAATAGCGTGTCCGCGCTCAACTTTTCGACCCCTCCCCCCCTCCCCCCCGTAATTATGGCCGCCGTAAGACACGACTTGGCTTATTGCGAGGGAACTTCTCGAGGGCCCTTAATGAAACTCGTCGTGGCCGCTGTCTGATGGCGGACAATACGGCGACGCTGGAGAGGTAAGAAGCGTGTAAGTTGGATAATTAGCACGCCCTTCACCGAAAACTGCTAATTAATCTACAGCTTCGACCCGGTCGACGACGGTGTATCGGTTTCATTGGCTCACTTTACAGCGAACAGTATGTCACGTGTTTTTCGTCAACCCGCGTACTCCAACTGCCGGAAGTGTACTGGTCGTCCTCCTAACGTTACGGGCACACCACAGGAAAACATCCTGTGTAAACCACTACCGTCGATGAGTGAAAATGAAATTAGGAGAGTATTTGAGTGAAGTGAAAATATCGGAAATTCAAAATTCGTTGGCTTCGCGGTTTTAATCTTCCATGTTTACAGTTCAGCGAATTGTAGTTAACGCATGGGTGATTTCGTATTAGCTCCGTCAAATTCAGTTAAACCATATTTCAGTGAGCAGATTTTTATTTTGTGTTTCTTTATGAAAACAAACTCTGTTTTTGTTGTGCAGTATACTTTTTAACTATAATGCGTTCTGATATTTGTTGTAAAGAGATGAACGTGGTCAGATGTTGCATTTTTTTCATATATTTGTATCAGCTTCTCTCGTTGTTTTTATATGAACAGATATTTACTTTTTTCTGTTTTTTAAGTTGCTATGCAGTTTGAAATGTTTCAACAGAGAAGATAATATACAAAATTAATTTTGAGAGATTCATGAAACGTTACGGAACAGTCTTATACGTCACCAGCCAGACAACCAAAGATTCGTGGATGGCCGGTTCTTCATTAGGCGACCGCATCACAGAAGAAAATAACCTTGCATCACGCAAGAAAATAGACTTAGGGTAATGTCGCCCAGTCATCTCACATCCAGTCCACAATATAAGTGTGGAAAAACTAGAACGTGTGTAAAATATGCGCGTGATCCAGTGGGAATTTACCACTCCTGACCTTGATGAATCATGATGTTTTACAGTAACATTTCTATACTATCATTCAACATGCTTGTTAGGTGCCATTTGCATCAACATGAATGAACTATAAAGCAGCATGAATAGATACTAAATACACTTTAATGTTAAAGAACTCTTCTGGATTTTGCAGGTAAAGTTACTTCAGTATAATCTATGTCAAATATTCAATTTATGGTACATGACATGAGTTATTGTTACTAGATGAAGGCAGTACAGCACCCTACATTGAACTCAGGATCTTTTTGGCTGAGTAGGTTAATTTTGTTCGAACTACGCAGTTAACATAGTTTTAGTCATTTTTATAGCTTATCGGTAGTGTATAACAATATATATTCACTAAAGTAGTATCCCTTGTACCCTTGACCTAAGATACATAATGGAAAAGTAGGAAAAGTAAAAAAGTAAAAATCAAGTGTTTTATGTATATCATGCATAATTAATAATCCAAACGTCCTGGGTCCTGGGTCAAACCCAGCTCCAGTCATCAATGGCGGCAGAAGACTCCCACTATAAATAGTCACCATTGTTGTGCTAACAGAGTTGTCACAGATGGCTGAGGGGTGGCCGGTTTCAGTGCAATTTCCTGCCTTCGGGTCGGAAACTGCTACTAAAAATATTATACGAAGTAAGTAATATTAACGGAACACAAAGTGCAAATCTAACCCCAATCCCAAAGAAGTAGCATCCATCATAAACTCCTTAAAATCTAAGTATTACAGAGGGTATGATAACATATCAACGAAATTAATCAAAGAGTGTTCATGCGAGTTGAGTTCTATCTTAAGTTATTTGTGTAACCAATCTCTTATCAGTGGAACATTTCCAGATTGGCTAAAATATGCTGAAGCTGAGTCTCTTTACAAGAGATACCATCAAGAAAAAGAGATACCATCAAACTATCGACCAATTTCGCTTTTGCTGGCTTTCTCAAAAATATTTGGAAAGGTTGTGTTCAAGCGTCTCCTTAAGCAACTGACTGCAAATAATATACTGTCCAAGTCACAGTCTTAATTTCTAAAGGGTTCTGATGTAGAGAAAGCTATTTACGCTTAACAGTGAGAATGTACTTAATTCATTATATAATAAATTAGAGGCTACTGGCATTTTCTGTAATGTGTCAAAAGCCTTTGACTGTGTGAACCACAGCATTCTCTTAACTGAATTAAAATATTATGGTGTCACCGGGAATGCTGCGAAATGGTTTGAGTCTTTTCCATCTAACAGGAAAAAAAGCTGTGTAATTGCAAAATACCTGTTCAGTAAGCAGTCAGTCTTCATCTGACTGGGAATTAATTACACGTGGTGTTCCATAAGGTTCAACCTTGGGTCCATTGCATTTTCTTGTGTACATTAATGACGTCTGAACTGTTATATTGCCAGATGCTAAGTTTGTTTTGTTTGCAGATGATACAAACTTTGCAATAAGTACCAAACCAACTACAGGTTTATAAATGGCTGCTAATCAAATTATCACTGACATTAATAAGAGGTTTAAAGCTAATTCACTGTCATGAAACATTGAGAGTACCCACTATATGCAGTTCAGAATCTGCAAGAGATTTTCTTCCAGCAAGTGTATATCACATGAAGACATGCAGATCGAAGAGGTTGACAGTGTTAAATATCTGTAATTACAACTGGATAATAAATTCAGTTGGGAATGGTATACCACAGAACTGCTTATGCTCCTAAACAAGCCTGTATTTGCCTTGAGAATAATGTCAGATGTAGGAGATATAAATATAGAAAACTTGCATACTTTGCTTACGTTCATTCTATAGTGTCATATGGGATCACATTCTGTGGCAACTCATTAAACTGAGCAAAAGTTTTTAGGTTGCAAAAGCGTGTGATAAGAATCATTTGTGGTGTAAATTCAAGAACATCATATAGAAATCTGTTCAAGGAAATTTGTATTGTATCCACTACGCCTCAGTATATTTACTCCTTAATAAAATTTGTTCCATGTAATACATCTCTATTTCCAGTAATAGCTCAATACATAGTATCATTACTAGTAATAAGAACAATCTACATTAAGATCGAAAATCACTTACCTTGGTCCAAAAAGGGGTCCAATATTTAGGAACACGCATTTTTCAATAAATTGCATCAACCACTGAAAACTTGGTTTCAGATGAAGCACATTTTAAACAGAGTTTGAAAGACATTTTGACAGGCAACTCTTTCTACTCCATAGATGAATGCCTTAACAGATACTGTTGAGCCAGCTTATGTAAAAATATCTATTAGATTTCAGTTTTGACAGTACTTGGTCACAACAGTCAAGGTTATGTATTTTGTGTATAATAAATTTATTAGTAATACATAACAATGTTTCATTCTGACTGTGTGTTAATTCTGTAAATCTTTTTGGTTCCAGTTTAACGCATTGTATTCACCTATCTCGACAATCTCCTGACAAATGATCAGGCAAGTAAGTATTAAAATCAAATGTTTTATGTTTTTATGTTATACTTTCTGAAATTTTCCACGCCCCAGAGAATCGTCTCATTTCTAGGGTCTGTGGAACGAAAACTGAATCTAATGTAATCTAATCTAATCAAATCTGATCCACGAGTTTTCTGTGTGTCTCTTCGTTATGATTTTTACTTCAGACGGCAAGTTTCTTGTCATACTCCAGTTTGAAATTACATAAAAAGTAATTTTATAGATCTATAATACCTTCTAGGATGATAATTTTTCTTCAGTCGTTGTTCTTGTGACTTGTTTGAAGCGGCCCGCCACGAATTCCTCCTTTTTCCAAGTCCTTTCAGTGCGGCCTAGCTCTTTTACGCTACGTCCTCAATTATATTTTGGATGTATTCCAATTTATGTTTTTCCCTACAGATTTTACCCTTCACAGCTCCGTCGAGTACCATGGAAGTTACACCCAAGATGTCTTATCACATGCCCCATCGTATTGCCACCCCTTCAACTCGTTATTTTCTATATATTCTTTTCTTCCCCTATTATACGGAGATATTCCTCATTTTCTACATTATTAGCCGTATGGTTATCACTTCCCTCCATATTTCAAAAATTCGGTTATAAACTGATTTATCCCTTCTCTCTTATTAGATGGTAAGTCTTCTAAATCTCTTAATCTAACACTGGGTTCACTATGTCTTCTAAAGTGACTCCCATTTATGCCTCAATGTCCTTCTCCTCAGAGGGGCCTCCAGTGCACTCTTTCCACCTATCCGTTCTCTCCTGTGCGCTTAACAGTAGGATTCTCATTACATTCTTAATTACGAGCTTTTGCTTTTAATTTCATCGATGTTTATTTTGACTTTCCCATACGCGCAATGAGTCCTTTCGACGATCATTTATTTCTCGATTCACGTTTTTTCTGCAGCCATTTCACCTTAACTTCCCTTCACATCCTACTTATTTCAATCCTAAGTGGCTAATACTTCTATAATCTTGTATGTCGCTGAAGATTTTGTATTTCCCTCTTTCGTCGATTAATTGAAGTATTATTTAGTTATATAGCTTTCTTGGAAGTTACCTTCGTTGTAACCATGTGTGTCTTTCCAACTTCTGTGATTTCGTTTTTTAGGGACGTACGTTCCTCTTCAGCCGAACTGCATACTCTCATATTCATTATCGCTGTGTAAATGACCTTAGATAATTTCAAACGCACCATTTATAAGTACCATGGCATTGTATTTCTCTGCGGAATGATTTTTCCGGATGAGTATCTTAAATTTAAACCTTTTTTTTCATCAGTACGAAATTGTGAACCGGGTCTGAATGTGCTCCAGTATATGCTTTAGAATGCGACTTCTGACTCTCTGTCTGACCATGATACAACACAGCTAAAGTTTTCCCTTATCTCTAGATGTGTTGCTAGTATACCTTCTCCTCGGGCGATTCGAAAAATGTGTATTCGCTGTTACCATCTGAAATTTTTTGCTGAATTCCGTGTCTTCCTCCTCTGCCATTTGTGGTCTTGTGACTCTTTCTGCTACGATTTTCCCTGCCTGCCATCGCCTTCCAACAACTCATGATTACTATGATCTCCTTTTATACACTGGATTACCATTCTAGTATCTTTATATACTTACTCTGTCTTTTCATCACTGCTTATGATGTCGGCATGTATACCTGAATTATCGTTGTTCGCGTCGGTTCGCTGTCGATTCTGATGAGAACTGCTCTATCATTGAACTCTTCCCAGTAGCGCAGTCTCTACCCTACTTTCCTATTCATGACGAATCATACTCCCGTTGTACCATTTTCCGCTGCTGTATATTTTAGCCTAAACTCGTTGTGCAGAAGTCCTTTTCTTCTTTCATTTTCACTTCACTGATCCCCGTCATAGACTAAACCTTTGCATTTCCCTTTTCAGATTTTCTAGCTTCGTCTCGACGTTCAAACTTCTGACATTCTGTTCATCGTCTATAACTATGTTACCCTTCCGTTTGTTACACAGACATTTTGTCATGGTTACCTCCCGCACCGCATTCCCGTCCCAAAGGTTGGAAAGAGCGTCTAGTCGGGAATCTTTTCGCCAATAGAGATATCATCATGACACTTTTTTCACTTACAGGCCACATTTCTTGTTGATACATAATGCATGTCTTTAATGTAGTGGTTTTTCATGCCGTTGGTCAATGGTGATCTCTCCAACCTTCAGGGGCAGTTTCCGACCGAAGGGCAAAAAGTTCCACTGAGTCCGACCACTCCTCAGCCCTCGGTGACAACGCCGTTGGCACAATAATAGCGACTATCGATACTGGGGAGGGTTCGAGACAAGGCCCCAGGACGTTTAGATTATTAATCATACACGCTACCCCTAGAAGAGTTATTTTTTACTTTTTTTATTTTTTTCTGCTTTTTCTTTATATATTATAGGTCAAGAATCCATGGGCTACTAATTTAGTGAATGTATATTGTTATACACTAGAGATAATCAATATGAAAATGATTAAGACTATCCCTCCTAGAGTTAACTATTTCTAAAAAAATTAATCTATTTATCTAGTAAAAATGGAAATGCCGTGCGGCTAGGACCTCTCGTCTGGTAGACCATTCGCCTGGTGCAAGTCTTTCGAGTTCACGCCACTTCGGCAACTTGGGTGTCGATGGGGATGAAATGATGATAAGGACAGCACAACACCCAGTCCCTGAGCGGAGAAAATCTCCGACCCAGCCGGGAATCGAACCCGGGCCGTTAGGTCACGCTGACCACTCAGCTACCAAGAGCGGACATTTAGCTAGTGACTCACGTCGAATACTTCGGCTATGAACATGTACATACTGAATACACGTACATACCAGGCCACCTGTGGAACGATCTAGGACAATGATAAAAGAAACAAGAGAAAATTTTTATAAAATGAAGGCTTTGTCAGCTTTGCAGAAGTGTACTGAACAACGGGGTAGATTACAGTGATAATAAGTGGGAGTCCTGTGACCCATGAAAAGCTGCACGAGTCTGGTCCGATGTAAAAGTGACATTGTAGAGAAGAAACCGAATATTTTTAAAACGAAAATGTTCAAATGTGTGTGAATTCCTACGGGACGAAACTGTTTAGGTCATCGGTCGCTAGACTTAGACACTACTTGAGCTAACTTTAACCTATACTAAAAACAACACACACACCCATGCCCGAGGGAGGACTCGAACCTCCGTCGGGAGGGGCCGCGCAATCCGCGACATGACGCCTCAAACCGCTCGGCCACTCCGCGCGGCTTTAAAACGAAAAGAATCAACGAAAATAAAGAAAGATTTATCTCAAATCGACGCAGAACCAAAGAAGGGATAATACTAAAGGGAGTTCTGTCATGCGGAAGGAATGGTTAAGAAGGCATTCCAAGTCCAAAGAAAGGTTAGCAACAATTTCCTCTGCGACGTGCTAATAGCCCCCTTCTTGAAAGGAGAAGAGGAAGATCAATGACATGACATGTTAAAAAATGTAACCAAGAAAACTAGGTTAAAAAAGTGATGGGCTTCAAATACACTGACTTGAAATGAAATGACTTCCAACTGCTTACCCTACTGCGAATAACATACTGCTCTGTAAAAACAGATAGGTAAATGACGTATAATATTAAGAACTCGATGGAAATGAAGGAAATTGCGGGAACATTTTTCCAGATTTTTACCAGTCTTCCACAAGAAGTAGGACAGCACATGGCGTGGGGTCAGCGTGACTATAGCACCAAATAAGACTGGCCCCGCAGCACGAGGTAGTTGAGGGAAAGGGGAAAAGCAAAGTACGTCAATCAGCGAGCAGTTGCGGTGCACTGTGGTGGTGTTCTTCATTACAACATGGCTCGGAGACGACATATGGATGGCTTCAAACGGGGAACAACAATTGGGAAACTGGACATAGGACAAAGTATGGTGAGTGTAGCCCAAGAGTTTGATGTTTCTCGCATCATTCTTTGACGTGCATAGGGAGCGCTACGAGCCAGAATTGCTTCGAAAAAAAAAACTGGAGACAGTAATATTAGTTGTTTTCTTGGATTACGTGTCGTCTGGAATGGATAATGTTTGCAAGAATCTGAACTGTACTTAATTATTGGTAGTCAAGAGTTGCGATTATTGATTCCGCTATTTAGCCGTGTTAGGGAAATTATTCATGAGTACTGAAATCAAGCCAGCAGCTTAAGTACAACATTTGTATCAAAAATATAGAGACGAAAGGAAACGAAAAATAAGATTACCTGATGGAAAAAATGGAGAAGAGCTGAGTGGGGGTAATAAATTTCGTGTGGCACTTATTGCAGTTGTTGGTAAACTACAACAGGAACTAAAAAAGCGAGAAGAAAGTATTGCGAAGTAGTCGATCTTTCGCTACCTTAAACAAGCAGTATAATAAAGCAAGAAGCTAATGAACTCTTAGCAGAAATGTCAAAGCCCTGTGAAAAATTCCTAGGTGATTTCGATGAAGAAAGTTTTCGTTGTTGAATTATTCATTTTATCGTGTATTTGAAGTATTCTCTCAGAGAAAGTCTGCTAAACATTTCACCAGTCGAATTATATGAATTAATGGTTGAAAATAGTCTTGATGTTTTTCCAAGTGTGATGATTGCCTTCCGAATTTTCCCTTCAACACTAATTGCGAATTGTAAAGCTGACAGGGGATTCTGCAAACAAGTCCTTATCAAGAATAAATAATACGTGTTACAATGCAAGAAGAACGAATTTCCCCTCTCGTTTTGTTATCAACAGAAGTTTAGTTGATTAATTTTCTTGATTTTCAGGATGCAATATAGGATTTCTCTAGGACGAAAGTGAAGAAAGGGAATTTTTGAGGTACTCTTTTTTGTTTGTTGCCTTAACGTAACAGGATAAGTTTACTGACGTCGTAGAAGTACGTATATTCCATTACCTTGTGTACTGTACTTTCATATAAATGGACTAGGCTTGGGTGAAGTAAGCAGGTGCCACACATTCTTTCTAGCCTCGGGCCTCCTCGAGGGTTAACCTTGACCTGGCCCTAGCACAAGAACTCCTTACTAAGTCATGGAGGTCTGCCGAAGGCACGCGCTGTCGTTCGTGGTGATCATAGTCCCAAGAACCATGTCTCGCATTTTGCAATCTCCAGGGAACCATCATAAATTCCGATGACTACATTCTAATTATTGTTCGCGAAAGGTAGTGTCACTTCCACTCGTCCCAATGCATATTGCTTTCAGTTACCTACTGTACTAAACTGTAGCAATTCTTTGTGTGTATGGTTCAAGTAACTTCGAGTTATGTTTTTTTGATAGTGAGACGGACGTCATGTGCAAGTTATTTTCGTCCTTAAGTATGCACATCAGCGTATGTACTTCGTTTCGCGTGCCACTTCACCTGAAAGCTGATCCTGTCCCTGTGTAATCCCGATATTAATTATACACTCCTGGAAATGGAAAAAAGAACACATTGACACCGGTGTGTCAGACCCACCATACTTGCTCCGGACACTGCGAGAGGGCTGTACAAGCAATGATCACACGCACGGCACAGCCGACACACCAGGAACCGCGGTGTTGGCCGTCGAATGGCGCTAGCTGCGCAGCATTTGTGCACCGCCGCCGTCAGTGTCAGCCAGTTTGCCGTGGCATACGGAGCTCAATCGCAGTCTTTAACACTGGTAGCATGCCGCGACAGCGTGGACGTGAACCGTATGTGCAGTTGACGGACTTTGAGCGAGGGCGTATAGTGGGCATGCGGGAGGCCGGGTGGACGTACCGCCGAATTGCTCAACACGTGGGGCGTGAGGTCTCCACAGTACATCGATGTTGTCGCCAGTGGTCGGCGGAACGTGCACGTGCCCGTCGACCTGGGACCGGACCGCAGCGACGCACGGATGCACGCCAAGACCGTAGAATCCTACGCAGTGCCGTAGGGGACCCCACCGCCACTTCCCAGCAAATTAGGGACACTGTTGCTCCTGGGGTATCGGCGAGGACCATTCGCAACCGTCTCCATGAAGCTGGGCTACGGTCCCGCACACCGTTAGGCCGTCTTCCGCTCACGCACCAACATCGTGCAGCCCGCCTCCAGTGGTGTCGCGACAGGCGTGAATGGAGGGACGAATGGAGACGTGTCGTCTTCAGCGATGAGAGTCGCTTCTGCCTTGGTGCCAATGATGGTCGTATGCGTGTTTGGCGCCGTGCAGGTGAGCGCCACAATCAGGACTGCATACGACCAAGGCACACAGGGCCAACACCCGGCATCATGGTGTGGGGAGCGATCTCCTACACTGGCCGTACACCACTGGTGATCGTCGAGGGGACACTGAATAGTGCACGGTACATCCAAACCGTCATCGAACCCATCGTTCTACCATTCCTAGACCGGCAAGGGAACTTGCTGTTCCAACAGGACAATGCACGTCCACATGTATCCCGTGCCACCCAACGTGCTCTAGAAGGTGTAAGTCAACTACCCTGGCCAGCAAGATCTCTGGATCTGTCCCCCATTGAGCATGTTTGGGACTGGATGAAGCGTCGTCTCACGCGGTCTGCACGTCCAGCACGAACGCTGGTCCAACTGAGGCGCCAGGTGGAAATGGCATGGAAAGCCGTTCCACAGGACTACATCCAGCATCTCTACGATCGTCTCCATGGGAGAATAGCAGCCTGCATTGCTGCGAAAGGTGGATATACACTGTACTAGTGCCGACATTCTGCATGCTCTGTCGCCTGTGTCTATTTGCCTGTGGTTCTGTCAGTGTGATCATGTGATGTATCTGACCCCAGGAATGTGTCAATAAAGTTTCCCCTTCCTGGGACAATGAATTCACGGTGTTCTTATTTCAATTTCCAGGAGTGTATGTCTTCTTGGGCCAAACACGATATGAAACGTTTAGTTCATTTTCTGAATTCGGCAGATACGATTCGTCACACTACGCGTCGCTATTTACTGCGGATTGAAAGTAGTGACTGAATCTTCTTTTTCCTGGCGTTCTCCCACATCTGTGTCCATTCCATTGTTAAGTCGGCTATATACTGCTTTGATTACTGCATGGGCAGTTTGTATGCATGAGCTAATGGGCTATCGCCTGTATTTGCCACGCAGAACGGATGGTTTGCAATTGGACACAGGTGTTGGAAACTAATCAGTATCAAGAAATAAATGATAGACACTTCGCAGTGCAAGTTATGACGCAGCCACAATCAGGTATTTCAGTTGTAAGACAATCTGCGGATCTATTTTTACTTGCAGAATGCTGCAAGTTCGTAAATATTAATATTGATTTGACAAAGTTACTGGCAGAGGATGGCCGCATTCCCTCCCTGTTGCCACCCCCTTCCCCCCCCCCCCCACCCCCACAATCCCCGCCACCCCTCGTCTGTCTACGTCTAGTGACTAGTATGGAAGGTGTTAGCAAACCAACCTAGTTGGAAGTGGGTAACTGCCTAAAAGCCACATCTATGCTCCTCTTCGCATCGGCCAAGTCGATAATCCACCGGGCCGATCCGAACCGGCTCTGGCACGTCTCCCCTAGTCCTGGAAGTGGCGTTGCAATTCGGGACGCCTATTGAACAGAAGAGATTAGGTATTAACGGTCACCTTTCGTATCATGATACCATCATACTAATGGCTTTACTGAGCAAGGTGGTGCAGTGTTTAGCGCACTGCACTAGCATTCGTAAGGACGACGATTCAAATCCGCTTCCAGCCATCCTGATTGAGGTTTTTCGTGATTTCCCTAAATTGGTTCAAGCATATTCCGGGATAGTTCCTCCGAAAGGGCACAGCCGACTTCTTTCCCCATCCTTCCCTACTCCGACGGGACTGATGAGCTCTCTGCTTTCCGGCCGCTGTGGCCGAGCAGTTCTAGGCCCTTCATTCCGGAACGGCGCTGTTGCAGGTTCGTATCCTGCCTCGGGCATGGTTGTGTGTGATGTCCTTAGGTTAGCTAGGTTTACGTAACTCTAAGACTAGTGGACTGATGACCTCAGTTGTTAAGTCCCATAGTGCTTAGAGCCATTTTTGAACCTCTCTGTTTGGTCCCCTACCCACAAATCAACCAACCAGCCAGCCACCTAATAGCTTTAGTAATAAAGAGTGAGTGTTAAATTAGATATGTGTCCATACTGACATGGTAATAAAGATTTGTGTTTACGACCGTTGGTGAGTTTGCGGGGAAAAATTCGTTGTAGTTATAATTCACCAGCAGGAAGATGTAGAAGTAGGTGGCTGGCGAAAGCGATAGATCTTAACCATAGAATAGCCAAACTATTTTATCAGGATTGACACCTGACGTATTTCTTCATAAAGTTATTGTTTCATTAATACAACAATGGAAATATGAATAAATACTATTTCAGCAAGGTGTTATTAATATCAATATCAATACTTAATATGGATACTGTTAAGTAACAACACTTTTATTCATTTTTCTAAAATTCACTGTACCATAAATCCTGAAAAGAAGAGTCCCATAATAAAATAAATTTTAATATTATGTAGATATAATATAAAAATGCTGATCCGAAATTAGCTCATCGCACAACTAAATAAACATCGCATTACGGCTTACTAAGGACCATGTTTACGTTTATATTGTAAAAAAATGGTTCAAATGGCTCTGAGCACTATGGGACTTAACTTCTGTGGTCATCAGTCCACTAGAACTTAGAACTACTTAAACCTAACTAACCTAAGAACAGCACACACATCCATGCCCGAGGCAGGATTCGAACCTGCGATCGTAGCGGTCACGCGGTTCCAGACTGAAGCGCCTTTAACCACACGGCCACACCGGCTGGCGTTTATATTGTAATACGGTGTTTATTCCTTACAGAGTTCTGTTTTCGTTTCTTGTATTCACCGAGGGGAGTTGCTGCCCACCACATACGTCTCTTCTGCAGTTACTACAAACAATTTACTGCAGAGTTCATCTAATAAAGCCTTTTCTTTGCTGGAGTTTTTTTCTTTTATAAGTACACTACTGGCCATTAAAATTGCTACACCACGAATATGACGTGCTACAGTAATTTAACCGACAGGATGAAGATGCTGTGATATGCAAATGATTAGCTTTTCAGAGCATTCACACAAGGTTGGCGCCGGTGACGACATCTACAACGTGCTAACATGAGGAAAGTTTCCAACCGATTTCTCATACACAAACAGCAGTTGACCGGCGTTGCCTGGTGAAACGTTGTTGTGATGCCTCGTGTAAGGAGGAGAAATGCGTACCATCACGTTACCGACTTTCATAAAGGTCGCATTGTAGCCTATCGCGATTGCGGTTTATCGTATCGCGACATTGCTGCTCGCGTTGGTCGAGATCCAATGATTGTTAGCAGAATTTGGAATCGGTGGGTTCAGGAGGGTAATACGGAACGCCTTGCTGGATCCCAGGGGCCTCGTATCACTAGCGGTCGAGATGACAGGCACCTTATCCGCATGGCTGTAACGGATCGTGCAGCCACGTCTCGATCCCTGAGTCAACAGATGGGGACGTACGCAAGACAACCATCTGCACGAACAGTTCGACGACGTTTGCAGCAGCATGGACTGTCAGCTCGGAGACCATGGCTGCGGTTACCCTTGACGCTGCATCACAGACAGCAGTGCCTGCGATGGTGTACTCAACGACGAACCTGGGAGCACGAATGGCATAACCTAATTTTTTCGGATGAATCCAGGTTCTGTTTACAGCATCATGATGGTCGCATCCGTGTTTGGCGACATCGCGGTGAACGCACATTGGAAGCGTGTATTCGTCATCGCCATACTGGCGTACCACCCGGCGTGATCGTATGGGGTGCCATTGGATACACGTCTCGGTCACCTCTTGTTCGCATTGACGGCACTTTGAACAGTGGACGTTACATTTCAGATGTGTTACGACCCTTGGCTCTACCCTTCATTCGATCCCTGCGAAACCCTACATTTGACCAGGATAATGCACGACTGCATGTTACAGGTCCTGCACCGGCCTTTCTTCATACGGAAAATGTTCGACTGCTGCCGTGGCCATCACATTCTCCAGATATCTCACCAATTGGAAACGTCTGGTCAATGGTGGCCGAGCAAATGGCTCGTCACAATACGCCAGTCACTACCCTTGATGAACTGTGGTATCTTTCTGAAGCTGCATGGGCAGCTGTACCTGTACACGCCATCCAAACTCTGTTGGACTTAATGCCATTGCGTATCAAGGCCGTTATTACGGCCAGAAGTGGTTGTTCTGGGTACTGATTTCTCAGGGTCTATGCACCCAAATTGCGTGAAAATATAATCATATGTCAGTTCTAGTATAATATATTTGTCCAATGAATATCCGTTTATCATCTGCATTTCTTCTTGGTGTAGCAATTTTAATGGCCTGTATTGTACAATGGGGCCTTGATGTTCATACACAACTCTTTCCATACAATGAAGAAAATGCTCGAGAAGTCCTTGTTTGGCTTTTGTTGGATATAGGGTTGAATCAAAGCTTCAGCAAGTTCGGCAAGAAAGATCTGATGGGTGGATTTCATCTTTTTGACGTGATTTTCTAGGCTTCTAACATGTGCTGCAACTCTACGTAAATCGACTGAGTTTATAAATAATGTCAGTGGCCATCTTCTTGTTTTTTTCTTGTGCAGTAATAAGTATGAACGACCTGATCTTAGTCCATCCCACCCTTCGTCTCATTATAATACTTTAGTACGTCAGGCTCAGACGAATCTTCAGTAACTACATTAGATGTATGATGCACTATAGAAACTAACACTACACTTTTGTCCTTTTGTTGGAACGTATGGCAGTAGAGTATGACCGCAAGTGAGACAAAATTCTGTAGTATATTCCTTCCGACTTTTCTCTGGCAAAAATTCTCTAAGTAGAAACATTTTATTTTGCCGAACTGTGTCTACAAGTGTCGGCTTTCGTTGCAGTAGGAAAACTGCCAGATCCATAGATGCGAATAAATTATCCATTCTGGTATTTCGACAACTACCGAAGCTGTCTGTTGCAAGATAAGTGACGATATTCAGATCAACTTTTTTACCCCTTTCCTTCTTCCCCGAGATATGGTAACTATTTCAGCAAAGTCACATATACAGAAAAATTTCATTCCCTACTTATTTGAACTCATATATTGCCTAAATACTCACCGTCTACGGAAAGGAACTAACTCTTCATCGAAAGTAAAATTTTTGGTTGGTAGATATTTCCAAAGATTATGACTTATGTCCACTCCCCCCCCCCCCCCCCCCCCCCTCCAAACGTATGTGAATGCACAAAGTTTAAATTTCTCTCTTAGAACATTTGTTGTAGTTTTGTCATCGAGCAGCAGAACCAATAACAAGTCTTCAAATCTCTGAGGACCCATTGTAGTTCTAAATATTGGTGGACCGTACGTTTTGCTCCACAGTACTCTTACATTGGACACGCTGCTCTTTAGATGACCGCCGGTTAGCAAACTATCAATCACAGCTTTTGGTTCTACAATATCACATTTTCACCAATTTATTTCAATATTCTTTTCAGTAAACACCATTTCCACTTCGTTGTTAGTAAACTGTACAATTTTCTCAATAATAGTTGAAGAAATGTACAGTTAAATTAGTCTGTCGGTGTTACAATAGTTTTGCTTCAGTTTATCAACTTGAGATTTTATTATATTTCGTCCCCTTACTTATATTTGCTCAAGTGGAATTTTATTCCATCCAAATCCACTCAGTACTTTCAATATTATTAATATCATCTTTACTTTCGCGGTTCAAAATATCAGCTAAGGCATGTGCATCACTCACTTCATTGTCAACACTTACATGATCGTCCCAGCATCTTTATCATTTGGCGTTTAGTCTGAAACGTCATAAATGAAATCTCTGATTTCATCAGACGCTTACAGTACTTGAAGAATTTCTTCATCGCCAAATTTTCTCTCAGACATGTTTTAAGTTGATATGTTTTGTAGCTAACAGATATCATTCAACAATGCAGCATTACATTGCGGTCAAAAATGGGCTATAAATGAAGCAAAGAGATAAAAATATATGAAATGAGTCTGAGAGACTCGGCACACGTGTTAATACATGAATATTTTCAAATGTCAGTTTACTAATTAAAAACAATACCAAATCTTAGTACTTATCATTTATAGCACTAAATCATGAATTTAAGGAAACAAACAATGGTGAAATTGCAGTACAATATATTAACGGCTAATAAAAAGGGAAATGTAACGTAATGAGTCTCGGAGACTCACCTTAGGTGTTCTGGGGTTAAATCTTTCAGTAGAGTTGAAGATAGCGAGAGAGTAAGCTATGTTTTCTTGTTATTATTTAACAGAGTATTGCCGTATTTTATATGCCGATTAGACGTTGTGAGTCATTTCACATTGTCTAGCACGGTATTTTATGCATCGTGCTAGTGCTTACGTTTGATAACTTGTTACAGTTACACGCATTCAGTTCGTACAGACTGTACTCTTTATTTCTCAGCGTTTCAGTGTAAGCGTTTCAAATAATCTGCCAATAAAGCTACCTGGCAGCAGTCATAGATCAGCACGCACTGTTGTGACGCGAAAAGGAAGTTGATAAATTTTTGGCAATTACGTATGATATTTGTTCAACAAGTAATACTGCATGGATGGTATTTTCATCTTTCGTGTGTTTATACTCTATGGTTAAAGGTATTAATCTGGAGTGTACCTACTATCGGAACACTGCGCCTAACTAACAGTGGAAATTTTATGCGCTCTCTTCACTCTTATGGCAGCTGGTTCTCTCAGTTTATGTGGTGCTGAGTACCAACAATAAGTGTGCACAGTTAATTTTGCTGATAAGTTTACGATGCCATTCATGGACGCTATTCTCTATATTGTGTAAACTGAAGGTGGAGGGGCAAGAGAGGAAAGGAAAGGATCTGCATTTATCGCACGTGCACCGACTACGAGTATCTCGCCAAGCTTCCCGGTCGGCCAACATTCCCACATAGCACCACCTATCCGCCGTCTCCGTCCATGTCCTGCATGCTAGCTAAGTTTAGATTTCACTGAATGTTGTGTATTCATTGCCCATTGAGGTGATTCACTTATAACTGCGTCGTCCAAAATAACAGACACCACGCACTCATGTAATTAAAGCTGTTGTTCACAGGGAGCTAAGGTTTATTCTTGCAGTGATATGTAAAATTATAGTGGAGCGCCCCTATGAGGATTCAAATTAGGTTTATTTTAAACACGATTTGTCACAATCATGGTTCTTCGTTATCTTTGAGATTGGAGGTAGTGAGTTTGGTGAAGAATACCTTTAAGACGACGAAGAAGCTACCGACAAATCATCGAGTTTTAACAAGGTCATGTAATAGGTCTACGAGGAGCTAGATGTTCCTACCACGGTATTGGAGAAAGACTTGGCAGGAATGTAGCCACTGTAAATGGCTGCTGGCAGCGGTGTTCACGGGAAGGTGTAGTCCCAAGAAGATGGTCTCCGGACCGTCGTGTCGACGTATGGCTGTAGCGTCTGCAGCAGCAGTTCTTATAGAAGTTGGAACTACAATGATACAACTACCTGTTACAAATCGCCAAAATCAGTGTGCATTTCAGTGACCCAAAAACACCGCCGTTTGTGACTTCAATTGTGGCAAGCGAGAGCTCATTGGAGGACGGAATGGAGATCTGTTGTGTTTCCTGATGAAAGGAGGTTCTCAGTGCAACGAAAAACCTGTGGAAATTTGCAAGTTTTTATTTCCCTTTTCCTTAGGTTTTGCCTCGGTGCCAGTGATCGCCGTGTGTTGGTTGGAAGGAGGCTAGGTGAGGAACTGAAACCAATCTGTCAGCGGCCCTGACACACTGCACCTACATCTTGCGCTATGCTCGGGGGTGCGATTTCGTATGTCAGCAGGAGCACTCTCGAGGTTATTCCACGTATCCAGAGGGCAAGTAATACTGCGTGGATGGTATTTTCATCTTTCGTGTGTTTATACTCTATGGTTAAAGGTATTAAACTGGAGTGTACCTACTATCGGAACACTGCGCCTAACTAACAGTGGAAATTTTATGCGCTCTCTTCACTCTTATGGCAGCTGATTCTCTACAGTTAGTGTCAATTATTCTCTAAGAGTAGACGATAGCGCACGAGATTGCGCCGCCTTTGATTCGGGTTCGATTCTTGTTACCGTCCCATGTCCAGTTTTTGAATAGCTCTCTAAATCGGTTTCAGGAAATCAAAGGAAGAACGCATTCGGCAATACTGTCTCTGGTGGGCCGCTTGAATTTGCGTGCGTAGCGTCGTGATCGGCTGACTTCAATTCTAATTAACTTGGAAATCACGATAGGTGTCGATTTTTTTCCTTAATAAATATTTGACATCATAACCTACCCTGTAACATCCTTACAAGCTTCTCAGACTGTTTGTGACCACGCTGACTTACTTCAAGGACGTCTAGAGTCGACGTCGAATGTCAGCCAACATTTTGTCTCCAACAAGAGTTGTTTCATATGACGCCATCTATCATCTCTAGGCATTTCATGCAGTCTGTCAAGTGTCCATGTCGCATGTTATTAATTTTAATTTTAAAAACCAGCAGCCTCAGTTGCACCGTTTTCCTAGAATTTACCTAGGTTTCAGTCGGGATAACCCAACCTTATTCAGAATAAAAGTAACTACCGTTTGTCCATAATGGACATCGTCAAGCTATAACTACAAATCCACAAATTACCGTCAGAATGTAAAACCTTACCTGAAACTGCCTCGGCCCCACTTTGCGACCGCGATGGGGCAGCCACGAGTGCTGTACTCTGACGGTAATTTATGGATTTGTAGCTTTAGCTTGACAATGTCCACTATGGACAAACGGTAGTTACTTTTATTCTGAACAAGATTGAGTTATCCGGACTGATACCTAGGTAAATTCTAGGTAAACGGTGCAAATGAGGCTGTTGGTTATTAAAATTAAAATTAATATTTATACAGTTGCTGACAGGGCCGCGAAATGCTGAAAATATTCGCATGTTATTTGTTTGTGTGTGTGTGTGAGTGTGTGTGTGTGTGTGTGTGTGCCCGGCCGGAGTGGTCGAGCGCCGAGCGGTTCTTGGCGCTACAGTCTGGAACCGCACGACTGCTACGGTCACAGGTTCGAATCCTGCCTTGGGCATGGATGTGTGTGACGTTAGGTTTAAGTAGTTCTAAGTTCTGGGGTACTGATGACCTCACATGTTAAGTCCCATAGTGCTCAGAGCCATTTGAACCATTTGTGTGTGTGTGTGTGTGTGTGCATCTGTGTGCATCACCATACGATTTAATAGTACACTGTAATTTTTTATATGTAACATTTTGCGTAAAACGTAACCTCTTTTACTTCGAGAGCGGTTCTAGATATCGAAGCATGGTTTTCAGCAAATGATGGCACACCGAAGATAATGCCATTTTGCTCTATGTCTAATTCTCTAAACGTTTTTGTGAATCAAGATGGTAAAACCGGTAGGGTTTCTTTCGGCAGAATGATATAGTTTCAACGGCATTAGGGAACTGTTAAAAATATGAGTACAGTGCCTTAACTCTTGTTAACATTGGCGTTGAAACTTCACGCAAGAAGATCCGAGTAATGTACTATAGTTGAAATGCAAGGCAGTCGGAATCTACTATTGCTATTTAAACGGCACCGAGTGCGTTTTACATGCCAGGAGCCATCATAATATGCAACAAGAAGACAGGTTTGCTCTACTAAGATATGTGGTGTTCCCTGCTGCCCTTGTCTAACACGCAGTAAGTACACCGTCAGCCACGCTTATTGTCAATAGAATTATAGTCTTGATTCTAGCCTATCAAAAGTCGCGTAGGGGCAATAGTTTACAAGCGTGGATATAGTCGTGTTTAAGTAAATAGCGTTTGTGGTAACAAGTAAACAACCGAAAGGCCTAACACCAGGACGGAGCCTTTTATGAGAGCCCTATTCGGCGGTGTTGTTAACGAAAACACAGAGACCGGCTGCCTTGGTTCAAATGGCTCTGAGCACTATGGGACTTAACATCGGAGGTCATCAGTCTCCTAGAACATAGAACTACTTAAACCTAACTAACCTAAGGACATCACACTCATCCATGTCCGAGGCAGGATTCGAGCCTGCAACTGTAGCGGTCGCGTGCTTCCAGACGGAGGGGCCTAGAACTGCTCTGTCACAACAGCCGGCCCGGCTGCCTTGCCTTTCAGTTTAAGCACATTACTTGCATAGTTTCATGAAAAGCTTCAACATCAACGTTAATGAAATTTATCATTCTAAAAAATAATTACGCACGTCTCTGAACACTTTCGTTTACCGAAAGTCTCTTTTCCGATATTTTCAAAAAAATGGTTCAAATGGCTCTGAGCACTATGGGACTCAACTGCTGTGGTCATAAGTCCCCTAGAACTTATAACTACTTAAATCTAGCTAACCTAAGGACATCACACGCATCCATGCCCGAGGCAGGATTCGAACCTGCGACCGTAGCGGTCGTGCTGTTCCAGACTGTAGCGCCTTTAACCGCTCGACCACTCCGGCCGGCGATATTTTCAATTGTTCACGAAATGAAGTGCGTGGTATCTCTTACACAAATCACTTTATATAAGAAAATGAATTTATGTATTAACAGACAGTCCGTTAATATCAAAACTCCACGTATTGACAACTACTCAACTTCATTTTCCATTTAACAACATAGTCACGAATAAAGGCATCGGCGCTGCTTTGCATCTACACAGCGGTGACACAACCCGCCGCTGTGCAGATCGGTTCTTTGTGCGTGACGTGTTGCGAGCTGGTGACGTATTTTCGACCGACTGCCTACCCTTAATGGCTTACCTCGACGACAGGCCGCGGGCGTCCGTTAATTACTTCTCCACGAGCAGGTTTCCGTCCGCGTCTCCCACCCCCGTGTAGCAATATTTTACGATGCGATCCATTAGCGTCACAGCCACTGTGATCCGGGGGTGTCTGCCGCCTCCGAACAAAAGGACACTGCGAGGCCCGCGTGCGGTTTTTATTAAAAATGGGCGCCGTCATTCGCCGAAGCGCGCCGCAGCGCTCGCCGACAAACACGAATCGATGGCTGCTGACACAGCGATATGCGACGTCGCGCAAACTCGATTTCATATTCTCTTTTCTCTTTCAGCACGTCTGTCAGACCGGCGATGAATATAGAATACGGGCTATTTGACAACAGCTTCCGACATCGTAGTGTTTATTGCGGATGGGATGCGGAGAATCTTTTGCGTTCTCTGGCGTCTATCGACGTCCTCTGGCTTCTATTTTTCTAATTTCTTTTTTTCGAAAACACTGGCGAATAAACAGCTGGCTGATAGCGATCTATAGAGGCGTCGTACCCCATCAAAAAGAAAAGAAAACAAGCTGAGTGACTTGATGCCAGTGCCTCTAGCTAGTGCGTAAAAGCAAAAGTCTCTTGTAGTGTGGTAAGAACACGAGAAACAAGATGTCCATTACAGAGAGTGCGCTTTCAGGTACGCGTCACAGTGTATACGTCTTGACTAGCCGAATTAACATCCCACTATGCAGTAGATTTTGCGGTGAAATGAAAACAAAGAATGATTGTTTCGTACTTAGGTCACGAGACGGCTTGACCATTAGCATGCAGTATTCTTACCACGAGACGACATTAAAGTAGCTGTCTTACCTAAAATATATATGTGGATGAAGTCAACAGTGAAAAACCATCACCCATACAAGTTATGTAAGGGAACGTTGAAATATTATGCCATAGTGTTTGAGTTGCGGTACCGACAATATGCTGCGCGAGTAGACACAGTGCATAACACATTGGTATTCTGGAGGCACTGGCTTCAAATCCTTGCCTTAGTCAATACACGGCTAATTTCCCTTCAAAAACTTTCAAATCCGATCTTATGTGATGCTATTTTTCTACGGGATACTAAGCAATATTCCTCTATCTATCATTTCTTTCATATTTTAAGTAACCATTGTGACCGTCCCTAGCAGCAGCCGAGGGAGCAGGCAATGCAAGCAAGTGTAGCGCATCAGTTAGATGTGGAGTTACTCAGAAACTCGAAGCAAAGGGTACAACGACCAGAAGCGAAGACGATAAGCTAATCACAAAAGATGACTAACTTACCTGTAGGTTTGTTCTAGGTTTTTGATCCGTTTACCTTGCTAAGCTACACTGTGCATGAGCAATAAAGATTCACCTTTTCGAAAAACCGACATTTTCGTCCATTGCGACCTGGAAATTTAAAATTTGGCTCAGACATTCTTCCCCTGTAATGATGCAAAACCGTGGTACCCTGAAACATCATCCTTAGGCTGTGCGATGCTTCAAACAGCAAGGTGTCGACAGATGCGGAAGAAAGGCCGGAGCTCAGAAGCTCATGTGAGCTTTAAAGTGTCACTAGAACCAAATTTCACCACACTTTGTAACACCACAGCTCTTATGCTGTATGGATTTATTTTGTTTTTTTGCTTTATTTAATGTTACATTGTTGATCGTCTGTAAATGTGTTTGAATCGATAACATAAAATTGTGTTCTCCTTTCTTTGTCAAGCCTTTGATGTCGTGATTTGATTCTATGCAAAGTAGTGTATCTGCAATTTATATTCTTTGTCCCATTTGTAGGGAACAAAACTTACTGTATATAATTGTAATTTTGTGTGAATAATTTTTTTGTAGGAGTGTCAATATGTGAAAATGTTCTGTTTTATTCAATGTGTTTGTTTGCTCTTATGTAAACTGCTGACCTTCACTTAGGGCTCTTAGTTATTCTGTATGTAAAAGGTGTAGTGGTTCCCCTCGGGAACGGAACTGTGTAGCGCGCGCAAATTGTGGTTGGCCTAGGTGGAAAAGGTGGAACTGATAGTCAGTCGGGGACGAGCCACCAGTCGGAGATGAGCTACCAAACTGTGCACTGCTATGCAAAGTGTGCATATTGTGCTGACTCCGAGAGAGGCTTTTCTTGCTTCTTTCTAAGGCCTCGGATGGATGGATAATTAGCTGGAACTATTCTGGAATTTGTATCTATCGTCGCCACCAACAAATAACAGAGTCCAGCAATTCAGTCTGCGAATCTACCTACCAACATGCAGTTGCCACCACGTTGCGCAATCACTGTAAAGCAATACTATAATGATGTACCGTGAAGGATCAGCTTAATGGATGTGTTATTGTGCTCAAATATAAGGTAATTTATATCTATATTTATGTACCAACCTTGATTTTCTCCTCATCATAACACCTCTCAGGTTCCTCTCCGTTTGAGCTAAAGTGATATCCGAGTGTCCTTACTAAAAGAAGTTAAAGCCTAGAGTTTGCTAATTAATGCCTCTTGAACATAGTGAAGAGAAAGTTAAAGTTAATGTGGCAAGAGAGTGAGTTAATAACTTTCCCAGTAAAACTGCTTATTTAAAGTGTTGTTGCTAACTTCAATATTAAAAGTTCTTAAGACTGAGGCTTATAAGGCAAACGATCACATTATTGTCTGCAGTAAATTCTTAAAGGTGAGTCAGTTCTTGCAATTCGGTCAGTATTGTGTTTCGCTGTAGTAAAAGTGAGAAAGCTGCAGTTGTTGATCATTATATATTCAAGTTTGCTAAGTGTTTGTGTATCTTTTGTATTATAAGTGCATGTTAATAGTAATGTTATAAAGACCATTCACTTTATGTAAGCCTGAAAGTAATAGGGTGTTTCGGTATCTCTTATAATTTTTGCAAATAGTTTGTGCTGCTCCAGTTGTTAGCTTCAATCTTGAAACATATGTGTGTCAGAGTTCATTGCACTCGCGTGTGGCTAAGTCTAGGTTGTGTTTGTTCATTATAGTTACTTATACCTACTTTCATAAACGAGAACATTAATCTTTCTCTTGCCTAATTAGGCTGGCGACCGTTTCCCTTGTTCTGTAAACAATATAGCTAGGCAAAATTTTGTTTGTTACTATTCCAATATGTACGTAATTTTGACTTTCATTTCCGATAAGCCACTTCCGTTAGGAACAACACGGTCAACATAACAAAATTCCTCTCAGAGGGTAACACTGCTCTGTTGCTTTATACCATAATTGCTATAGCAAAATAATTCTGTTTTGCGAACTGCCTCCAGTTTTGAGGTTAAGGTATAGCAGTAGCAGACGAGAGTGTTATACGTGGCGCCGCGTGACAGGACGTTGTTCAATTTGCACCTACAGATGAAAAAAAAATTATAAGTAGTTAGCATTTTACAAACATAGAGTGAACATAAAACGTCCAGCGGCACGAACCTGTACATTATTTGACAGAACGGATAGTGAAAGTTCAGTTGAAATTGCAAATAAAAGGTATCAGTACTTAATAATAGCTAAAATGGACAGGAAACTAGAAATAAATGTAGACACGCGAGAACAGAATGCAACCGAGAGCAGTTCAGGCAGCACACCAACAGATGGCCTTACACGCGAGTTAAATTACGTACGGTACCACGCCGATGTCAATAAACAGATAGAAGCTATGAATGTCGCTCGTACTAAGCAAGACAATATGAACGATGTTGTGGAAGACAGTGGCTATGTTAATGAATCGCGGGATATGTTCGAATCACCGGAAACTGAGAGGGAAGTAGGACTTGAACCTGAAAATGCGGTAGAAACCAAAAGTGAAAAGACACTAGATCTGACTGACTTGCTTAGAATACTGTCTGCGCAAAATGACAATATTAAGGCACAAATTGCAGCTCAAAAAGACAACATAAATGACAATATTAAGGCACAAATTACTGCACATAGTGACAATATTAATGCACAAATCGAAATGAGGGGTACCAGACTTAGTAAACAAATTGAAGAAGTTAACTCAAGGGTAGGAACAGTGAGTAATGAAATCAAAAGTATTAAAAGCGAAATTACTGTCATCAATGGTAATATTGCTAATGTACAAAGACAAACTGATGACATTAACGAAAGATTTGATACTGAAGTAATTAAAATTCAAGATCAAATAGAACCCTTAGTCTGTACTAAAGTGGACGAAAAGGTATTCGGTATTAAATCCGAAATACAAACAGAATGTAACGTGGAATTTGCACAGATCAAACAATCTGTAACAGAAGCAAGTAGAGAATTAACCAAACAGATTGTTACTTGCGAAAAGAAGTGTGAACATAACACTTCACAAATCCAAGGCAAAGTGTATGACTTGGAAAGAAAAATACAATCAGGACCTACACATTTTACTGAAAAAATTCCTTTCAGTAAAATCTTAGAGGGCGAGGAAAAATTCGACCCTGCAAAGAGACATAACGGATGGCACCCCCTTGATTTTGTAAAGAATTGCGAAAGAAATTTTCCTGAATATTTGTCTGACCAGGAAAAAATTAATGTGGTAATCAGTGCCTTAACGGGAGAAGCAAAAAGGTGGGGGTTGAATCTGGATACTAACCAGATGTCTTTTGAAAACTTTAAACAAAAATTTATTGACAAGTACTGGTCAGATCGAAAACAAGACCAGTTGTGGCGTGAGTTCCTAATGGCCAGGCTGTATGATACCAGGGGTAGACAAACCATGAAAGAGTTTTGCGAATCGTGGTATAGAAAACTGATACACTTAAAAGCAAGAAGGACTGAAGCCGAGATCGTTTGGGTTCTTTGGCGGAAACTGCCTGAGGATTCTAAACGGTATGTTGGGAGTACCCACAGTAGTTTTTCTGCGTTCTTGGAAAGGGTAGAGGATGAAGATCACTGGCGAAGAAATCGCGAGTCCCGTCCCCATAATAACAACAATTATTCGCGAGAAAGTAATGACCAAGCTGAACGACACGAAAATGATAGATTTCGTGTAAATACGATTCAAAGAGGTCGCGCGAGAGGTAGAGGAAATTATACGACGTGCGGCAGAGGATACATGGCACGGGATTTCCAAAATAGAGAAGAAATGGAAAACTGAAAACCGCGTGTGTTACGGGCCGGATTCACGCGGAAACCGGTTTTGGGTCCAAAGAAAAGATGTCAAATATTAGATTCGAAAAGGAAAGATGTAAACTATGGGGCAGGAAGGGCGCGCCTATAGCTGACGGGCGCGGAGTGATACATAGTGACGTTCCCAGTGAGAAGTCACGTGACCGTTCGTGCTCGGGCCAGCGGTTGCCGGAGCAGCGTACATTGCACTTGGCAGCAGACACAAATGGCAGACGTCAGAACAAGATGGCTGCCGTAGAGAGAAACAGGAGAGGCGGGATCGGACACTTTCGATGGCCGGTTTCAGTAGTAGATGAATGTAGAAATGAAAATAAAGTTAATATGTCATATGATAAAGATAACTCAGTTTCGGAATCGTGCGAAAAGACTTTATTAAAGAATGAAAGGGAGACAGAAAAGGCGAGTGAAAAGGGAAATATTGGCACTGTTAATGATGTGTATGAGGTAAAAGACGTAGATGTGGGGGAGGTTATGATGAATAAAGAGGAAAGGGAGGTAGAATATGCCACGCAAAAGACGTGTGCACAATTAAAAATAGGTGAAAATGATGTAAAGGAGGACGTTAGTGAACATGACAGTATAAGCAGTGCAGACAAAATTGTCGTTGATGGAAACGTGTTTTATGATTCTAATGCAGAAGGGTCTAGTATGTATTTCGCACGATTACCTGAGAATGATAACAAAGGGCAAAAAGAAATGAAAGTTAGCGAAGTATATGACGATTATACTAAATACGAAGTTAAGGCTGAAATCGTTCAAAGTGATATAACAGAAGTGTCTGACTGTCCAAACGATGTACATTGTGTAAAAAATGAGTCGAAAAACGAAGTGGCTCAAACATCTAGTGATAATCTGCCTCACTGTTTAAAAGTTGCCTTACTGCTCGAATCTGATAACGAAATAGAGCTTAGTGATAGCTCAGACGAAGGAGAGACGACAGATTCAGATACAGATGAGTTTTCGGAGGTAGACAAACATACTTATACCTTTACAGAAAGAGGTTACGAAAAAATTAACGACACCTTTTCGAAACAAAATCCGGAATGTGTAACTGAAACAAAACCGAAAGAGCCGCCGGATGACACTATATTAGGGCAGGCTTTACTTAATGTAATGACAGAAATGGATTTACAGAAACCTAAAAAATGTACAGAGATAAATATAGTAGAACATGAACTGTTAAAGATCTGTAAAGATATAAAGGTCAACAAACCCAAATTGCCACCTGATATACAACTGAAATCAGTAGGTAATATTTCTTGGAAGGACATTATGGTTGAGCAGGATTTGTTATGGGAAGAACAAGAGGAAAAGGAACAGAGATTTATTAAACAAACTATAATACCTGTAAATGTTTGTAACACTGAACTGCAGGTACTTTTAGACACAGGATCCCAAATCAGTGCCATATCAGAATCATTCTTTGATCATATTTCATGTAAACCATGGTTAGTAATAATGTCTGTTAGTGGAGTGAAAATTATAGGAGCTACTGGTAGGTCCAGCAAGCCCATTCAAAAACAAGTATTGATGGACTTTGAAATAGGAAGCCAAAAATTTGAACATGATTTTTTAGTGGTCGCTGAACTAAGTGCTGAAATGATTCTAGGTATTGATTGGCTAGACAAGGAAAAAGTAATTTTAGATTGTGGTAATGGAATTGTTAAGATTAATAGGGAAACCGAAACAATAAAAATTAAATTTGAAGGTGACAACCAGGTCCAAGCTGTGAATGTAGAACCCATTTTGTTAAAAATAGAATCTGAAAATGATGGTTTGTCCCAACTATATGAAATATACCATGTGAAAGGTCTACTGCAGGATGATCAAAAAACTGACAGTTTTAGGGAAATTGTTGATGTTATCCAAGAAATATCATGTGAACAGAAAGATGATTTATTTGATATCTTGAATAGTAATAAGAAAGTGTTCTCTGATAAACCAGGTGTCGTAAACAACTTTGAATACCGTATGGATATCCTGGAACATGAACCATTCTTTGTCAGACCATACCCAATACCTATAGCTAAGAAAGAAGCAGTACAAGCGGAAATTGATAAAATGTTGGAATGGGGGGTAATAGAGAGGAGCAATAGTGAATACAATAGTCCACTTATTATAGTCAATAAAAAGGATGGAGGAGTAAGAGTAGTCATTGATGCACGGACACTGAATAAAATTGTCAGGAGAGAAGTAGACAGACCTGAAAATTTAGACGATTTATTACAGAAGTTCCATAATGTAAAATATTTAACTAGTTTAGACCTCACTGCTGGATATTGGCAAATCCCATTACACAAAGATTCTAGGAAATATACAGCTTTTTTGTTTGCAGGAAAATGTTACCAATACAAAGTTGTACCATTTGGTTTGAATACTTCTGTTTCTGTTTTCATTAGGGCTTTGGATTCTGTATTAAGAAAAGAACTTTGTGCCAGATTGACTGTATATGTAGATGACCTATTGATTGCTACTGATAACTGGAAGGAGCATTGTGACCTGTTAAACAAAACCCTTATTGCTCTTCAAACAGGGGGCATGACTTTAAAGTTAAAAAAGTGTGAATTTGTGAGACAAGAAATTAAGTTTTTAGGGCACATAATAACCACATCTGGGATTGGCAAGGACCCAGAAAAGCTTAGTGCTATTGAAAAGTGCCCTCCTCCAAAGAACAGGAAACAGTTGAAAGCGTTTTTAGGTCTTTGTGGGTTTTACAGCAAATTTGTGAAGGGGCAAGCTTTTAACAGTCCACATTTGAATAGCTTGTTAAAGAAAAATAGTGTATATATTTGGACACCTGAATGTCAGAAAGATTTTGAAAATTTGAAAACTGAGTTAGTAAGGGAAAACATTTTACATCACCCAGTTTTAAGTAAGCCATTCCACATGATTACAGACAGTAGTGCTTATGGTATTGGTGTTGAAATATTTCAGGAAAACACAGAATTTGGGGAAACAGAACATAATACCATTGCTTTTGCTAGTAGGACTTTAACTAAATATGAGAAAAACTATACTATTTCAGAGAAAGAGGCCTTAGCAATCATTTGGGGATTAAAGAAATTTAGGAATTATTTATGGGGACATAAAACTATAATTCATACTGATCACAAGGCATTAACCTTTTTAAAAAAACTGTCGACTGTTTACTGGCAGATTGAGTCGATGGGCCCTGTATTTACAACAGTTTGATTATGAGATATTATATATTAAAGGTAGTGACAATTATGTAGCTGACGCTTTATCACCAAGGGAATGTAATGAAGAAGGCAAATTTCATATAAGATATATTAAGGAGGTTCCAGGTAGGAAAAGAATAGAGCAAATTTGTAAAAGCATGAGGTTCCACCAGAATGAGGATGAAATATGGAAGTCAGTGAAGGTTAATTTTAGTAACCCTAATTACCCACAAATCTGCAGATTTTATAAGATATTTAATGGAATTTTATATAGAAGAAAGAATACCAGCACTGAAGAATGGAAGGTGTGTTGGCCTAGGCAATTTGAGACTGAAGTGATTGATTATTTTCATCTTGCCTTAGGGCATTGTGGTCCCAAGAAGTGTATTGAAAAGTTAACTGATGTGGTTGTGATTAATGTAGGTGCTGCTAAGAAAATTACTGAGAGAATAAGATCTTGTGATGTATGTCAGAGGGCAAAAGTAACAAACAGAGTAAATCAAGGTTTCATGCAGAATACAGTACCAGAGGATACATTAGAATTACTGTCAGTGGATTTGTATGGTCTTTTACCTAAAACCTCAGGTAATTGGTCTTACATTGTTGTAGTGTTGGAAGTGTTCTCTAAATTTATTAAATTATATCCAATCAGGAAAGCCACTGCTAAAGCAGTCTTTAGCAAGATGACTGAGTATTTTCACACCATTGGTAAACCTAAAGCAGTTTTGTCTGATAATGGACCACAGTTTATCTCAAAATCTGGAAGGAAGGCATGAAGCAACATGGTGTTCGAGTTAAATATATTTCAGCTTACCACCCGGCTAGTAACCCTGTCGAAAGATATATGCGAGAATTAGGAAGGTTAGGTAGAACCTACTGTCACCATAACCATAAGGCATGGGGCAGATTTGTAAATGACTTTGAAAAGACCATGAACACCCTATACCATGAAACCACCGGTTTTACCCCTGAAGAAATTCTGTTGGACCGTAAAAGTAAAAGTATTATTGAAGAGATCTTGTAATTCCCCCTATTGTAGGAATTAACCTGCATGAGAAAAAAGAGTTAGTTAAGGAAAGAATGAAAGAGAAAGCGGCCTACCACCCGGCTAGTAACCCTGTCGAAAGATATATGCGAGAATTAGGAAGATTAGGTAGAACCTACTGTCACCATAACCATAAGGCTTGGGGCAGATTTGTAAATGACTTTGAAAAGACCATGAACACCCTATACCATGAAACCACCGGTTTTACCCCTGAGGAAATTCTGTTGGACCGTAAAAGTAAAAGTATTATTGAAGAGATCTTGTAATTCCCCCCTATTGTAGGAATTAACCTGCATGAGAAAAAAGAGTTAGTTAAGGAAAGAATGAAAGAGAAAGCGGCCGCTAGATCGAAAAGGAATGATAATAACCTTAAAACAACTAAATTTAAGCTTGGAGATTATGTCTTAGTAAAGACCCATGAAAAATCAAGTGAAATTAATTATGAAATTTCTAAATTCAAATACATTTACAATGAGCCTTTTGAAGTGCAAGGAACTCCACATGCAAATGCTTATTTTCTTGTGTACCCTAGGTCAAGGAAGCCTTTAGGAGTTAGAAATATAGTCGACTGGAAATTATATGTCCACAGAAACCAATAATGAATAAAATGTAGTAAGCCTCAGGGGACATGCACTCTTTGCATTGTTAGGTGCCTGACGAGCACCAGGAACCCGAGTCGTTGCCAGCACTACTTCCATTTCTTTTCGTGCTGCCAACCTTCTTCTTCATCATTCAGAACTTTTACTGTCTTCTTTCCTTCTTCTCTATCAGAATAAACTGAAAAGCGTAGAAATAATGTAACATACTGTGTATTGTTTGAGAAAAGTAAATGGATAAATAATATGGGTACACTAGAAAATGGCCAGGAATAATGAAAGTATAGTGGGTATAGTAAAAAGGAATAGGAACATGCTGTTAAAGTAAATGAATAAATGGTTCTATGCAGAAAGATGCAAGTGTGAATAAAGGTAACGTTTAAAGTGAATACTCTAATATGATTAATGTCTAAAGATGGTTGTACAGAAATGGGTAAGAACGATGATGAAAAATGTTGTGTGTTAAAAACTGTGGAGATGAACCTGACTAATATATGTGAAATAGATATGAGATATATGTGTCTAGTGCCACAAAAGTGGGCAGAAATCACTTATAGTAGGATGTAAAATTATTATTCTGAGTTTGACATACCTGATGACCTAAATGTGTAGCTAAACTTGATACTGACTTTAAAAGAAATATTACTAAGTAAGAAAGTGGGGAGAAAAACCACAAATCAGGGATTCAAATAACCCCTGAACATTGTCATTATGCCAAAAATGTCACTTAAAATTTTCTTGATTAATGTATATGTTTCCTGATGTTGTCATTTGAAAAGAAATGGTTTTGTTGCCAGTGTCTAATTACTGTTTCAAAGTTGCAGGTTTTATGTTTTGTACCATTAAAGCAAAAATTACCTAAGATTTGACATAAGGATGAAAAAACCTGGAGATGATGACAATAAACTGCTCAAAGATATGTTGTTGGGCAGCAAAACAAAAAACAAAACAAGAATAAAAATGCTGTGGTTCTGAAGTTGGGGGCTACCAAAAATGCTGTGTGAGCAGTAGCCAAAGGACTTGCCATGGTGGGGCACAAAAAAAAAAAAAAAAAAAAAAAAAAAAAAAAAAAAAAAAAAAAAAAAAAAAAAAAGTTGATAAGTGGTCATGAACTGCCAAACCTAGAGGATCGGGCAGTGTGTCAATTTAAAAATGTGTTTTCTCTAGTGTTTTTCATCTAAATTGTGTTTTTGTGCCTAAATGTTTATAAAGACTTTCAAACCAATAGTGGGCAGAATGTGTAACATGGACTGCTAGCACTGAGGCAAGCAGTGAAGTAACTTAGGTTTTTTTTTGATCCGTGTGTTATGAACTGACTATTCTTTCTGAAGTCAGTGAAAATTTATTAAGAAATATATATGCATTCTCATTCAAATGGATGTAGATGTTTTGATGCTAGGTTTTTTGGAATAACTTAAAGTTTTGGACTGTCTATTTTAAAACACGGCAGTGATGATTAAAGATAGATTCTGAATAGGTTAATGTGTTTATGTGCAACAAACATTTTGGACTGCTATTAATGAAGAGCAGCTTTAAAGTTAATTGTTTTGAGAAAACCTTGAAAAGTTACTTTTGTATTTAAATAATCAGTTGGAAAAGGTTCTCATACCTGTTTTGTGTAAATATTAGTACATATGTGGATGCAAACTGGATTTTTCAATATTTCATTAATTGCTGAACCTTGCCAAATGTACTGTCATCTTGAGTATACTTGTGTGTCTCTGAGAGTTACATTCTTTAAAAACATTGAAAGACAAATTTCTGTTTTGCTGAGTTAGAATGTTCTGTGCTATTCTATTTGTGTTTAAATTTTTTATTTTATTTGAAGGCTATACCTATTCTACTAATATGAAGCTTATTTTGTGTACTGTTTTGTCTTTTATTTGAACTGTGTGTGTATGAATGAACGTGTTTAAAGGTATCTTGTGTAACGATGCAAAATTAGTTTCCTTAAACCAGTGTGGAAATGAAAATTAGTGTAAATGTCTCAATTTTGAAAATGTTTTTGGAAAAAAGTATAAAATTTCTTAGTGTATATGCTGTATGTCTGTAATATGTATTTTTTTATGTCCCAAATAAAGTTGGATGGAATAAATTTTTTTTTTTTTTGCAGCCAACACCACTTAGGTGTTATAGATGTTTCCTTGAAGTATCCCTTACAGGAAACTTCAACGAAACATGGGGCATGTGTAACACCACAGCTCTTATGCTGTATGGATTTATTTTGTTTTTTTGCTTTATTTAATGTTACATTGTTGATCGTCTGTAAATGTGTTTGAATCGATAGCATAAAATTGTGTACTCTTTTCTTTGTCAAGCCTTTGATGTCGTGATTTGATTCTATGCAAAGTAGTGTATCTGCAATTTATATTCTTTGTCCCATTTGGAGGGAACAAAACTTACTGTATATAATTGTAATTTTGTGTGAATAATTTTTTTTGTAGGAGTGTCAATATGTGAAAATGTTCTGTTTTATTCAATGTGTTTGTTTGCTCTTATGTAAACTGCTGACCTTCACTTAGGGCTCTTAGTTATTCTGTATGTAAAAGGTGTAGTGGTTCCCCTCGGGAACGGAACTGTGTAGCGCGCGCAAATTGTGGTTGGCCTAGGTGGAAAAGGTGGAACTGATAGTCAGTCGGGGACGAGCCACCAGTCGGAGATGAGCTACCAAACTGTGCACTGCTATGCAAAGTGTGCATATTGTGCTGATTCCGAGAGAGACTTTTCTTGCTTCTTTCTAAGGCCTCGGATGGATGAATAATTAGCTGGAACTATTCTGGAATTTGTATCTGTCGTCGCCACCAAGAAATAACAGAGTCCAGCAATTCAGTCTGCGAATCTACCTACCAACATGCAGTTGCCACCACGTTGTGCAATCACTGTAAAGCAATACTATAATGATGTACCGTGAAGGATCAGCTTAATGGATGTGTTATTGTGCTCAAATATATGGTAATTTATATCTAAATTTATGTAGCAACCTTGATTTTTTCCTCATCATAACACCTCTCAGGTTCCTCTCCGTTTGAGCTAAAGTGATATCCGAGTGTCCTTACTAAAAGAAGTTAAAGCCTAGAGTTTGCTAATTAATGCCTCTTGAACATAGTGAAGAGAAAGTTAAAGTTAATGTGGCAAGAGAGTGAGTTAAAGTTATTGATGCTTGCTAAAATAATTTTTCCAGTAAAACTGCTTATTTAAAGTGTTGTTGCTAACCGAGTAGTTCATGGGAAGATAAGCAACGTCAAGGACAGTAGGAACGCCGTGGTCTCATGGTATTAAGCAGCTGCGGAACGAAAGGTCCTTGGTTCAAATCTTCCATCGAGTGAAAAGTTTAATTTTTTATTTTCAGTTTATGTGACAAACTCTTATGTTTTCATCACTTTTTTTGGGAGTGATTATCACATCCACAAGAAAACCTAAATCGGGCAAGGTAGAAGAATCTTTTTACCCCTTCGCCAAGTGTACAAGTTAGGTGTGTCGACAACATATTCCTGTCATGTGACGCACATGCCGTCACCAGTGTCGTATAGAATTCATCAGATGTGTTTTCCTGTGGAGGAATCGGTTGACCTATGACCTTGCGATCAAATGTTTTCGGTTCCAATTGGAGAGGCACGTCCTTTCGTCTACTAATCGCACGGTTTTGCGATGCGGTCGCAAAACACAGACACTAAACTTATTACAGTGAATAAAGACGTCAATCAACGAACGGACAGATAATAACTATGCAAAAATAAAGAAAATAAACTTTTCACTCGAGGGTAGCTTTGAACCAAGGACCTCTAGCTCAGCAGCTGCTCACGCTACCACGAGACCACTACGCTCCTCAGCTTCTTTTCTCCATGATGTTGCCTATGCGGCACGTGGACTACTCAGTTTGTATATTGTGCTTATTTTTTCACAGTTCCACACAACTTCTTCCTGTTTTCTCAATTGATCTGTGTTCAGTCTATCAAGGCCTATCCACTGTGCCAACTTATAACTGAATCTGAGGGGGGTGCGATGGGGAGGTTCCCTTGTCAGAGCCATTTGAACCATTTTCATGTTCAATGGGCTTGTAGCCTGCGACGTTCTTAAAGAAGATGTCAGTCGTCCGGAGGGTGTCAGCAGTGTCAAAAGTCGTTATGAACGTCGTTCTGTTGCATGTAGCACGAAATATGTATTTATAACCACCCAAAAGGAAGCGGTGGGTTCATTGACGCCCATTATGATACTTCCTGAGACGTTTTTCGTGTGATGTCTGAGAGGCAGCGTGTTTGTTTTCCTCAGCCACCCATAAGAAAGCCGGCCGGGGCGCTACAGTCTGGAACCGCGCGACTGCTACGGTCGCAGGTTCGAATCCTGCCTCGAGCATGGATGTGTGTGATGTTAGTTATGTTTAAGTAGTTCTAAGTTCTAGGGGACTGATGACCTCAGAAGATAAGTCCCATAGTGCTCAGAGCTATTTGAATCAACCCATAAGAAAAACGAGTGATTTCAACGCTGAGTGTCGTGGCAAGAAAAGGGTTGTGATGCGGCTGGAGAAGGTGGGAGCGTGACAACCTTCCTATCGTGTGACACGTGTACGATGACTCTGGGCAGAATTGTGGCGGGATATGGTGCCAATGTGATTTTATTAATCGATCTTACACCACACAAGAATTTCTAAACTCTGGTTTTTTTTTTTTTTTTCACCTGTGTCGTCACCTTGCTGTACAAAGTGTCACCATACCCAAGGTGACGTCGCAGGACGCCACTCCCAGCCCCCTTTTAGACAAATTCGACTATTCTCCATAGTAAATGGGGGAAATTTCCACAGTTGAAAAGTGACCATTTAACTGTTTAGTGCTGTATATAAACACATCAAAAAAAGGTTTGCATCACACCGATTTCCAGAACTCTTGAATATAGACGTTGACTGTAGATATTGTATCACATACACAGTTCCTGTGACTGTACACAGATGTCACTAAACCCGCCCAAGGATGTAAACAACCACCCACGAGCAGCGCCTATTGGACAGATGGGGGGCCGACTGTCGATCAGTTCCAGTCATTCCACCAGAAAGGAGGTACACAGCTCGTGTTGTCTGTAGTTCACATTGTTACTTTGTGCCAGGAAGGGCTCTCAACAAGGGAAGTACCCAGGCGTTTCGAACCAAAGCGATGTTGTTCGGACATGGAGGAGACAGGAACTGTCCATGACATGCCTCGCTCAGGCCGCCCGAGGGCTACTACTGCAGTGGATGAGCACTACCTATGGATTATCATCTGTGGAACCCTGACAGCAACGCCACCATGTTGAATAATGCTTTTCGTACAGCCACAGGACTTCGTGTTACGACTAAAACTGTGCGCAATAGGCTGCATGATGTGCAACTTCACTCCCGACGCCCATGGCCAGGTCCATCTTTGCAATCACGACACCATGCACCGGGGTATAGATCGGCCCAACAACATGCCGAATGCACCGCTCAGGATTGGCATCACGTTCTCTTCACCGATGAGTGTCGCATATGCCTTCAACAAGACAATTGTCAGGCTGAACGCCTTAGACACACTGTCCAGCGAGTGCAGCCAGTTGGAGGTTTCCAGATCTTTTGGGGTGGCATTATGGGGGGCCGACGTACACCGCTGGTGGTCACGAAAGGCGCCGTAACGACTTTACGATACGTGAATGCCATCCTCCGACTGATAGTGCAACCATAACTGCAGCATATTGGCGAGGCATTCGTCTTCATGGACTACAATTCGCGCCCCCATTGTGCACATCTTGCGAATGATTTCCTTCAGGATAACCACATCGCTCGACTAGAGTGGCCAGCATGTTGTTCAGATATGAGCCCTATCGAACATGCCTAGGACAGATTGGAAAGGGCTGTTTATGGACGACGTTACCCACCAAGCTGTCTGAGGGAGCCGGCCGGTGTGGCCGAGCGGTTCTAGGTGCTTCAGTCTGGAACCGCGCGACCGCTACGATCGCAGTCCTGCCTCGGGCATGGATGTGTGTGATGTCCTTAGGTTAGTTAGGTTTAAGTAGTTCTAAGTGCTATGGGACTGATGAGCTCAGATGTTAAGTCCCATAGTGCTCAGATCCATTTGAACCATTTGTCTGAGGGATCTACGCCGAATAGCCGTTGAGGAGTGGGACAATCTGGACCAACAGTGCCTTGATGAACTTGTGGATATTATGCCACGACGAATATAGGCATGTATCAATGCAAGAGGACGTTCTACTGGGTATTAGAGATATCCGTGTGTACAGAAATCTTTACTACCACCTCTGAAGGTCTCGTTGTATGGTGGAACAACATAAATCGTGTGGTTCTCATGAGCAATAAAAAGGGCAGATATGACGCTTATGTTGATCTCTATTCCAATTTTCTGTACAGGTTCCGGAACTCTCGGAACCGAGGTGATGCAAAACTCTTTTTTATGTGTGTATAAACATTTGACAAACAGGTATTCATAAAACTTGAATAAAATGATATTTTACGTACGCATGGTTGTCATAACTTTTATGTTAGCATGGCAGATGCTGATGTGTCATGATGCGTGACAAGATAGTTGTTACGTGTCCAGCATACTGGTAAACCGACTTGAGTAATTTTGACAGAGTTGTATGTCAGTATTGTCCATTCCTTGCACTTACTACTGTGATATTATATCCAAAACGGTCATTAACGTATACTCGACGCTCACAGTCGGCAGCGGAAAAGGCGATGTTCCAGGAATTTTCTAGGACTGTGATCCTAGCAGAAATAAAGCAACTGTCATCTCAGTTTGACGTCCGAAATACTTTTCTAATGATCAAGTCTCTTAAATTGTTACCAAATGAGAAGTTGTCATAATATTTTGATTATCTCATAGAAAAAATAAGCGAAAATAATTATTTAACCTTTAGTTTGCTTGCAGGTTCACGTCCATGTTCCTGATAGACCGTAACTAGAAGAGCCAAAAAAATATGGCGTAGCCCTCTGACAGAGTGGAGCATGGCGTGTTAATTCATTACAGCAATAGAGGAAATGTTGCAACTGTGTCACATCAATTCTGATGACTTCTTTAGTCGTTTACATTGGCCTCATCCACTTGCAAGATTTCCGCTGCCGTTGAAAATGAGTTACTGCACGATACATAAATCAGTGCACTGCACTATTTTGGTTTGCCTCTTGTAGTGGCGTCCTACGTTATCTTTATTGGAGTAGCTCGCACCCGACAGCTGAAAAGGCTCCCGTCATCGTCCAGTGGAAAGTAGCGACGTACCCCTGTTGGAGAGCACGGTCTTACACGTGTTGGTCGTTCGCTATGATGCCGACGGAGCGGTGAAGAATGACTTGCGAGCTGAGGTCGCAACACCACAAAAAGAAAATAAACTAAAATGTGCTGACAAATGATGGCCAAGTCGGAAGGGAATCGTACTTCTCGTCCGGAACAACTTTCTGTTGTGACTGGATGCTGATGGGCTTTTGCTATTCCGAGGTGGCTACTTCATCTCAGTGGGCGGCGGCCGGTATGTTTCCAGGTGGAAGGCACTGCTCTGGATGACACTGCGTCAGGTAATGACCTGCATGTAGGTAGGCTGGCTTGCAGCGCTTACTAGACAGAACTGCGTCTATCCCTGTAACACAGAATACTGGTGTCCTGTCATTTCGTCCCGTGCCACGTGGTAGAGCCGGATTGTCGATTAAAAAACTATCCTGAAAAGCTTCACCATATACCTACCAGCTCCACTGCGGAGTTCTGCAGGTCTGCGTTCAATGCACTGCTTAATCTCAGCAGCACTAATGCGGTGGCGTCAATCCACGAAACCGTTACGTGCCATGTTACAGTGGTCTTCAAGGAGCTGCATCGACGCTCCACAAGGCTATTTGCGGTTGCATCATATGGTAAAACGTGCATCCGATACAATCGGGACATTGCAAGAAGTATGTCTGCCTACACTGGTGATCGTCATCGGAAGTTACTTGCTGGGGACAGCGAAAACCTGAATCCAACCACAGTCGAACGAAAGCGACTCATTCTGTCCAGCTTGTGTTTCCTGTTAGAATACCTCGTGTGCGTGTCGGAAACTCGACAGGCACACACGACCGCTGTGAGAATGCTGATTCGTCGCAACGAATCAGCTCCTCAGTGTCCGTCCATGGGCAGAGCCATATTGTCTTTCAGCAAGTCCTTTAACACCTCGTCTTCATTGCGCGGTTACAGTAGTTCGCCAAATACAGAGGTGTAGAAATGCTTTTTGCTACGCGAACAGCTGTCATTGGTTGCTTGGGGGATGAAAGGGTCGGGCAATGGAAAACTGAACTTCATTCGTAGCAATAACAGATCATTAAACCTCCCAGTGTTACGGTAAACTGACGAAAGAGATACCAACTTGACATCGCAATAATAAAGACTGTCTGTTTCAGCAGAACACAATTCGTCCGCTGCCCAGAGACACAGCGCGTGACAGGATTCAAACCCCGGCATCGCCCACTACTGTGCGCTTCAAATTAGTTGTGGCTTTAGACGTCTGGCTCACTGGAAGAACGCGACGCCGTTGCTCAGGTAACACCAATGGCGAGCCGGCTTATCCTACCACGCCGCCAGCGGTTCGGCTGCTGGTAAGCCGCCCCTGTTGCTACGCTGTGGATTGTACAACGTGTATTAGCGCATTAAATGCTTCTGTGTCTGTCAGCCCTCTTTGTGAAGTGGTACGTTTTGTAGTTTAAATGTTCTCCAATGTTCAGAACGAGTTTTTGTGTTGGCGTTGTGTTAACAACAACAGGGCAGGATCAATAAAATCTTCTCGGTTCACAAACCGCGTCGTTTCGAATGAAACACTTGCCCTTGCGACACCTGTAATCCCCATAAAAATAGTTGTTGATTGTACAAAATATGTAGATAATATTTATAATGAAAGAACCGAATTCAAGAACTCAAAATTCGTCAGTAGTCTTCAGCCAGTTCTAATGGAATAGATTTAAGATATGCCAACGTGAAACAAACGGCTACCAGACCGACGGGTATCGTAAACATAGATGTAAAAAAATGCTGTAGTCGATGCTCATTCACACACTGCAAAGCCCTCATATCGTATTAAGTGTATAGTGTTTATATGTATATGGAAAAATTTGTCAATGAATTAAGTCGAAAACCAGTGCGGAAATAAATAGTGCCTAGTGTAATGTCTCACAACTCCGTCACCTGTAAAAATGGCTCTGAGCACTATGGGACTCAGATCAGACTACCATTCTGTGATATTCACCACAATTAAAGCATCGCACCGAATAGCGGCGCTCTCCACTATGCGCGGCCGAGAAACGCATCGTTGGCCGCACTTCTCCGTGAGCGGACCGCTGCTTAACATCGCAGGCTGCCTTCGGGTGCTCGCGGGCTACAAAACACAGTGATTTCCCGCCCATAACCCTCAGCGATTGGCCACCCTGAGTGTACAGTGACCACAGTCGCCGGCTCTATTAACTATGGAGCATCATTTAACGTCGCTATTGACAACTACAAGCCGGTTCTCATCGTCTACTTCAGACTTGGGAATGCTACGCTGCGGTGAACCTGCTTTTCGATGTTGATTTGGCAGCGCTCTGGACTTACAATCCGAATGCTGTGCTGGAACGTTGACTTCAACGCTTGCTAGGCTTAGTACGTCAACGAACTTGTGATTCTGGTGGAATTCTGCATTTCACTAGCACTTTCTGGACATTGGTACAACCACTATCAGTTTACATAATTTACCATGAAGAGTTCATCTACAACTTGAAGCTTGTAGTAGAATTATTATCAGTTTTGTGTCAATGAACCGTAGAGCGGGCTATGGCACAGTAAAATGGCGACGACCCTGCAACCATCTACATTGGCAGCTCTTCTTATTCATCACCAGGACGAGAACCAGAAGCTGCTACTGAACACCCTCCAACCACTTCTTTAAAGCTTACTGTAGACACAAGCAACACAGCAAGTGGCGGCTTTTTTCCTTTTATGAGGCTTTAGAAGACTGGAAGCATACGAACCTAGATTACTGGAGAATTTGCACACATTCATGGTAACTGTCGCCAACCCTATGAAATGTTTGTTTTAGTCTTGGTCAGAACCTTAGATTTACCGGCTACTGTGCAAATTAGACCCCTTTGCTTACCCTATTCAAATATTCGTTCGTTGCTGATTACATATTGCCTGTGGCATATCCATGCTATTTTCTCACAGGCAGCATTTTACCAATGTAAGAAACAGTCAAACCAGACTCATAGAGAATGGACTCCGGTGTTGCAAGGTTTACGGTGAAAAGATCATTCCATTCCCCCTAAAAATAAGGAGTCCTATTCAGCAGACATGATGAGGGACGTAATCATCTGGGGTTAATCCAAACAAGGATTTCCAGCACGAGTCACTTCTAATCGAAGACTCGTCATTAGACAAAGTTTTGGATTTAGCACAAAGCTCTGAAGTGACCCGAGCAGCAGGCAAAGAAATAGAGCTGTGGATCGACATAGCAGCCGTTAATGTAAACATATTCTAGCGATTTGGATATAGCAACAGTACAGGCGGGACGCTGTACCATTAACCTACCTCCTCCACCCTGCTTGAACCAATCAAACCAGTCTTGGGTATCGAAATGAATGCTGTAAGTCGTGTGACAAGGGCGGCACCAACCCAGCTTGCATTGTTGCCAAATTTATTCAAGATGGCGGATCCAAGATGGCAGAGATATACACTCCTGGAAATTGAAATAAGAACACCGTGAATTCATTGTCCCAGGAAGGGGAAACTTTATTGACACATTCCTGGGTTCAGATACATCACATGATCACACTGACAGAACCACGGGCACATAGACACAGGCAACAGAGCATGCACAATGTCGGCACTAGTACAGTGTATATCCACCTTTCGCAGCAATGCAGGCTGTTATTCTCCCATGGAGACGATCGTAGAGATGCTGGATGTAGTCCTGTGGAACGGCTTGCCATGCCATTTCCACCTGGCGCCTCAGTTGGTCCAGCGTTCGTGCTGGACGTGCAGACCGCGTGAGACGACGCTTCATCCAGTCCCAAACATGCTCAATGGGGGACAGATCCGGAGATCTTGCTGGCCAGGGTAGTTGACTTACACCTTCTAGAGCACGTTGGGTGGCACGGGATACATGTGGACGTGCATTGTCCTGTTGGAACAGCAAGTTCCCTTGCCGGTCTAGGGATGGTAGAACGATGGGTTCGATGACGGTTTGGATGTACCGTGCACTATTCAGGGTCCCCTCGACGATCACCAGTGGTGTACGGCCAGTGTAGGAGATCGCTCCCCACACCATGATGCCGGGTGTTGGCCCTGTGTGCCTCGGTCGTATGCAGTCCTGATTGTGGCGCTCACCTGCACGGCGTCAAACACGCATACGACCATCATTGGCACCAAGGCAGAAGCGACTCTCATCGCTGAAGACGACACGTCTCCATTCGTCCCTCCATTCACGCCTGTCGCAACACCACTGGAGGCGGGCTGCACGATGTTGGGGCGTGAGCGGAAGACGGCCTAACGGTGTGCGGGACCGTAGCCCAGCTTCATGGAGACGGTTGCGAATGGTCCTCGCCGATACCCCAGGAGCAACAGTGTCCCTAATTTGCTGGGAAGTGGCGGTGCGGTCCCCTACGGCACTGCGTAGGATCCTACGGTCTTGGCGTGCATCCGTGCGTCGCTGCGGTCCGGTCCCAGGTCGACGGGCACGTGCACCTTCCGCTGACCACTGGCGACAACATCGATGTACTGTGGAGACCTCACGCCCCACGTGTTGAGCAATTCGGCGGTACGTCCACCCGGCCTCCCGCATGCCCACTATACGCCCTCGCTCAAAGTCCGTCAACTGCACATACGGTTCACGTCGACGCTGTCGCGGCATGCTACCAGTGTTAAAGACTGCGATGGAGCTCCGTATGCCACGGCAAACTGGCTGACACTGACGGCGGCGGTGCACAAATGCTGCGCAGCTAGCGCCATTCGACGGCCAACACCGCGGTTCCTGGTGTGTCCGCTGTGCCGTGCGTGTGATCATTGCTTGTACAGCCCTCTCGCAGTGTCCGGAGCAAGTATGGTGGGTCTGACACACCGGTGTCAATGTGTTCTTTTTTCCATTTCCAGGAGTGTATATAGCAACATCATTATGACCTCATGGTGGGAAGTTCAAATCTTGGTGGTAAGATGGGTCAATTGGGCTACCTCCACTAATCTAACCTCCTCCCCTCCCCTCCCCATCCCCTCCCCCAGAAAATGCTAGGAAGTTCAAATTCCATCATGACAATTCAACACACCATGGCTGCCACCACTAACCCAAGAAAATGGCGGGAAAAAAGGTCACTTGGGCTACCTTCACTAACCTAAGCCATCCGACCGGCACCTCTTCCTAGGAACTGGCCAGAAAAGGACTTAGTCTGTGCTGGATAGGATGGATGTAAGTCTTTATTTTGCAGGCAATCTTTAATTAAACAGTTAGAGGCAGTACCTCCATCCTGTGTGTTCACTATGAGGTCTGGACTCCAGCTACACAGTACGGCCACCATAGGGCGCCATCATCCCTCCTGTGATGTAATCCAGGATGGCAGTCTGGAGGTAAATATTAGCGGGAAAAGGACTCAGCCGGTTCTGGGCTGCTGGAGAGAGGAAGGAGTGTATTTATTTTGGAACAGTTTATTTAGGGGCGGATTTTCCATAGTTTATTTTTTACACTGAACAAAACACTCATCCTAAAATGCTTGGGGTTACTATATATAGTCTGCAAACTACTCGTGAATAATGTAGTACACTGGTATACAAACACGCAAACGACTCGTAAACTGTCTAAATAATGCATTTCACAGCATACAGACTGGCAACCTACTCATGAACTGTCGAAATAACGTATTGCTCAGCCTAGAGAGACGCTCACAACGCTTAAACAGCCGAAAATAATGTAGTGCACAAACACTCGGTGCACGTAAAAAACGCAACCAATCAGTGAACTGTTCCAGCATGCGCACACACCGATGCCACTGACTCCACAAACACCCCCAGGATTCAGGGTGCACCAGTGGCCCCCATGAAGTGACGACATTACTGTCAGCTGCCAAGCCACACACAGGTGTCCATTCACCTCCCGCAAGCATGAGACAGTGGCATCCCATTCATACACCTGACAAATTCCTGTCAAAATATTTGTTCACCTAGGGACCATTGCTGGTGCAATGTCGAATAGCTGCAGTGTGGGTAAAGTGCCAAGAGAGATGTTTGCATAGCAGCTAAAAAGGTTCTCAATGTTATATTGACATCACATGTCTATATAAATGAGAGTTAAATCACCCTCTGGGCTGCTGGTGCAGAACCTCTCTACCTGTGGATACTGACATTACAGGTCGCGCTATAGATATCTGTTCCAATGCGTCCCAGAATAGCACAGGGTGCATTGTTCGTAGCGATCCTAACAGGACATGGGAGCTGTGTCTAGCCATGCATGCATGCTTACCTGCTCAGCATGGCTGATGCGTTGCTGTGAAATGTTCATCCTGCTATCAACATTCGTCTCAGAAACGTTAAACGTTCTCACCGATAAAAGTCTTCTTCATGTCTGTGCACAGTCAGAAAACAACGTTAATCATAAAAGCATTCTTGTTGTTTGGAAAGAGAGCACTGTGTAAGCACAGACGAGGGGGGGGGGGGGGGAATCAGAACAATTATGGAAACAGAATTCGAAGCACTGCCCTACAGAAGAAAAAAATGCCGGGAATTTTCGGTATCCTACAGCTACTGGTCTGGAGATGTCCTAACGCCACAGTGGTGGATGAGTTACAGCATCCCTGCCAGTGATGGCTGTCTGCTTAAACGACTTTGAACACTTGCTTTCTCAGAACTTTTCATAGTTGCTTCCATCTTGTTCGAATCAGTTTGAAGATGCTCCCACATCCTGGCACAAGGATCTCTTGTGAATGAATGGAGCATTACGATTGGCTTTTATTGAACTTACCGACCGAATTACTGATACCACCGATGTGGAAGCACTGTCTGACTTTTTCTTTCTTTCTGCAGACAAGACTTTCAGCAGTAAAAAACTATTTTGTATAGATCACCATATTGCACTGACAATTAAATCCTGCAAAGTGGCCTACAGATCGTCAGATACAGAAAGACGCTTACTCAATTACACTGCTCTGCCACTGAGGACAGGAGCTAGAATATTAGAGCGTGAAACCCATCTCCAACCAAGCAATATATCACTGCATACCGTATCGATGTAGTAAACATGCAATTCGTATCCTGCACCATGCAAAATCACCCCTTTTACATAATTCATATAGCTATCAACTGCCAGACACTTGTACATACACCACAAAGACAGTACATGCACCGTAAGTATACTCCTCGCTACACTAGATATTTTCCCACGAGGTCAGGGGGTCAACCACTCCTGACGCATGACCAGAGCGCCCTCAATGGACCGAAGTCACTGTTGTACAAGGGCTGGGTTGGTTCCCCTTGGCACAAAGACGTTACTGTTTCTGGTCCAGACCTGCTTGCTTGCTTTTCTACACCCATCTCCAGACTCTGGGATTACAAGTATATACGCAATTTCTAATGGTTTGTCAGAATATCATACCATTTTGCTGATACTTCTCCACTATAGTTTGCATAGCTGTACCACTTGCGCAATGTAATTCCAAAGATATAGACTGGATATTATTTCTCTATAAACCCGAAACTTTAGTGGGATGAAGTGTGCTGTAAATCATTGAGTAACTAGAAACTTATCCCTTTTGCGAAGACCCTTACGTCAAAACCCGAAAAAAACAGAGGAAACTGATATTTCCACCTGGGATTAACGATGTCGGTGATATAACAGATTCCACATCATCCCTATAATTTACAACGTCAACTAAGGTGTTTCTCACCTCTTGCGATCCAAAAAACCCGACTTTCAATTTTCACCTGCTAGATGCACACACCACAATCGATGTTCCCTCAACTAAAAAAGGCGCGAATTTAATGATTCTAAAGAATCCACCTCGATTGCAAATAGAAAAGGGATGTTGACCTAGGTTTCGGCGCGGATAACCACACCGTCTTCAGAACAGTCGAAGCGGATTCCTTATAATCATTAAATTATTCACAATTGCTGACGCACTGCAATGTTAAAAGTTCTCAGAGGCGCGAGTTGTGCAGAAGCAGTCAACCAAACAGTTCACATGGGAGGGAATAATGGTCCAGCGCAAACACACATCTGTATTGAATCTTCTCAAATTTCCACGCGATCACGAAAGACGTCCAACACGTATTAAGTATTAGTTCGCTATTCTGCCGTGTAGAGGACGACACGTTTAAGTCAGCTACATTCCTACACCCCAACAGGTCTTTCCTTTCGGGCAGCTCTTCCCATTGGCTAGAAACGTGAATCATTCCCGCCACAGGTTACCGGCGCTTCACGCTAAAAAATTGGAAATGGGTGTATGGCATCGTTGGCTGGGAGGCCCCTATACGGGGAAGTTCGGCCGCCAAGTGCAAGTGTTATTTCATTCTACGCCACATTGGGCGACTTGCGCGCCGGTGATGAGGATGAATCGATGATGAGGACAATACAACAGCCAGTTCCCGAGTGGAGAAAATCGCCAACCCACCCGGGAATCGAACCTGAGCTCGCTGGCATGGGAGGCGAACATGTTACCATCCAGCTAAGCAGGCGGACGCTTCACACTAGGAAAACCGGCCACATATATATTTTATCCATGTACTTACAGTGTAATATTACAGTCATGGTCTCAATTGGAAGATATTCGACAATGAGTGAAGTATCGAAAATACACCCTGCTGACGGCCGTGGCTCTGGAAATAGAAATATCTGTACCATTCTTATGACTTGACATTATCTTCCCTTTACTGTCACAGTATTCCACGCTGAATCCATACCTTCATTACGGCTGGACATAGTCATTTCCCTTGCACATGTCGGAACACAAACACATACTATACAAGCCTGATGCTCAATGTGACATTATCACGCATACTCTATTGCTACGTGTAATACTCTGCCAATAACTGATTGCTATCGATACGAAATAATAGTGAGAGAAAATCAGCGATGAGTGGACATGTCTCATAAGTTTTTCCTGCAAGTGCGACCACTGTGTCTTAGAAAGAGAGGCGTAATCGTCGTACAAACTGCCAGATGTTAAAAAACACTATCGCAACCACCACAAGCGGTCTTGATTCTACAGGTGCACACAGATATCCATGATAAAAGCTATACCGGCCTTTTATCGACTTATGGCATTACCTCCAAATGAATCGGTTTTTCCAGACAAATACCATACACCGAATATAGACGATGATCACTGGAGTTTATATTATCAGACCAACAGTGCAGTTACGCAGTAACATGTAGCCCACGATGTAACCTCGTGATAAAATCACTGAATTTTGAATGCGATTTGGCTAAGGAACGTGGTACGAAATCAGCATTTTCATCTCCATCATGCCGCCGCTAGATATTTCTCCAGTATTTGTAACGTATTCTGTCTCGATGCTATGTCAGAGGTTCTGCGATATATCCAGTTGGTTACAGGCGAAGGTTGATTGAGAAGGATCACAAACCATAGATGGAGTGCTGTTTGACGTGGCAAGAAATGTACACAGGCTTTTCAGATCTCCAGTGTTACACTCTCCAGTAGAAATGCTGTCTGGGATTAGGAATCAAGTCTTTCCATTCAACCACTTACATGCGCTCGATCGCACGGAGAAGTCCTTTAATGATTACTGCCACTAGTGAATAATATTTCTGGCGCTCTCATATCTCGAAATGAGTCACCTTTTCCTAGCCTGTCAGCTACAGTAAAATTTTAGATAGTACCTATGCCTCGTACAACTGCTGCCATTTCTGGAGCTTTGCGCATGTGATTGTTCCAATTTAAGTCGGAGCTGAGCAGAAGTCAGAGAGAACCCGTGCAGAAACAGAGTGACCTGAGTTAGTGTGACAGGGCCGTGTTTTGACCGTTCGGTGGAAATGAGAACATCTTGTCGTAGCTCTGCCAACAGTGTTCGATGTGTAAGGTCAGCGCCAAAGGAATCCTGCTCCTGCAACATGAGGTAGTATAAAAGATAGTATGGGAATTGAGGGAAGATGAGGATTGTGCTGCTGTATTGTGGTGTGCCTCCAAACTACAAACCAATACTGCTGTCCGAAGCAGATCCATATCCCTTAGGGCCCATTCACGTCTATCAGCCCAACATGCTATCTTCGTTATTCTGTACCATCCAACAGAGAAAAACTACGAACCATAAAAGCTCCACTAACTTCATCCGATAGAGAACTCGATAAGATTTTTACCACATAGCTCTCCTCCATTATATCGAAAACAAATACCATCTGCGTTCTGGCATCAAACAAATGTGACAGTCCTGTTAAATATACAGCTATTGATCCATTGCAAGGGCCAGTGTGAAGTTGCATATCCTGTACAGCAGGAGGATGACCATATCCCACAAACTATACTATAAGTCGAAGAGACCCTCCCTATGACCCTGTGTCATTGTTTGAAACATTTTTTTTCTGCTGTAACATGCTTTGTACACTGCCATACATTTTGTTTTTTTCTGCCATAACTTACAGGTCTGTGTCAGGTTCTAATCTGACTTTAACACGGCCTGATCCATTTCTTCTCACAGAATACTAGACGTCACATGGTATAAATCAGCTTGTTACTGCTGCTACCATAACACACCTCACACACTGCATGATTTTAATAAAAGACAGTTACAACATAAGGAAACTGTTAGAGTTTGCCGGCGTTCTGGAGAGTTTTCTAACTGCTGTCTAAAGGTGATTGACGACCTCTACATTGAAACTCATTTTTCACAGTACGGAATAGTTGATGGCTCTGCATTCCATTCCGACTCATTCCTCGTACTGTAGTCATGTATGCAATCACTGTTTCAGTGATAGACATCCCCAGAAGGTGTGGCCCCTCCACTAAAACTGTTAATCCAACTCAAACAATCGATGTCAGTCAATCATTATGTGGTAACCAATAGTGTACCAGTGGACAGATGGGATGCAAAAGACACCGTCGATTTACTCTAAATATAAGTATCACAGTTGATAGTACGAACAATTTTAGCAATTTTACAGTAATTTCAACACCGACCAATGATGCGACAGCGTCTTTCCCAATTTCAGTGTCATAGCTAAACCACCCTTTCCCTAATTGGCGAGTATCATTGCGAATGTAGACAGATTACTGTGCAGTACGTCCATTCATTGTAAATTCTCAAAGACATACATCATCAAAGTATACCAGACAGTGCTCTACATATTTCTAGCACCTCGAGCATGGTGCTTAATTTACGATCTACCTTTATGCGGATGGGAGTCACTGAGCATTCTTATAGTCTTAGGATAAAATTAGAGATTGAGAGACCCCTCGCACTGTGTGTGACCAACCCACCCTGCATCACCGTTACCGATTCAATCTGCAATCGACTAGAAGTAGACCGTTACATTCCACGTCTCGTAAATAAATGGAAATTGCCGAGTCCTCGCCCATCCAAGTGCACAAGATTTCTACAGATGCGCCCAGTTCGAGGAGGTTAGCACTCCTTATCGATGTATAGTAACAGATCGGAAAGTGTTGTGATGTAATAGCAGACGGTTAAGAAGAACAAGGAACGGGTGATTTTTACACATGATGGAGCTCCAGACGGATGGATTTTGAAGCATTGTACGTGAATCAACTGCGCTATCCTTTCTAAGGTATTGTTCTAGTGTCTGGGATCAGTACCAGGAGGGTATTGGCAAGAGAGAACATAAACACATGCACTCCTAAGGCTACAACGTTCTGCACTTGAAACAGGGTATAATGTTAGATCGCTTGAGTCTGCAACCTATCAGTCGTGTGGATTTCAGCGTTGTTAATATTCCTATGTAAGAAATATATTTCTAGCGCATGATATACATCCTTCTTGCCGGTTCCTCTACGATAAACTATGATAACAAACTGTAAAACGAAAAATACTTTCTTAAAACAACGGCTCTGTGTGATACATGCATAATATAGCTTTTCAGAGATGTATAGCGTCCACTGTTAATATCCGACCACGGTTCAGAAATTACATTATGCCCACATCAGTCCTATATAAAATGATTGTTAGTAACGGAGAATACCTCTTACAAGAAACAGATAAATGCATAACAGCAGCGCCCGACATGCGAAATCACAAGTAATGCCGCCACTAATTCTATAAACAGCACATCTGTCAAGCATATGTATGCACGGGGATTTCAATGCCTCACAAACACCTATCGCTAGCTAAGTTATGAGACTGAAGTATCGATTTTACACCCAAGATGCGACAGGGGAATGGAGTACATCGCATAAATCTTCGTTCGTTTAGAGGAATCTGTCACGTTTCATCGCACATGACATGGAAGTCCAGTTATGACCGAGAGGTTTACTGGTAACGATCGCAAATAGACCCTCACAGAACACGCTGTTGTGTACGAGCCGAACACAGGCTATGTCACACAACTCATGCATCCTGACAGAACATGAGGAAAAAATGGTCAAATGACCTGCAGCAACTTCTCCCTCTCTCTCTCCAGAATGCATCATCAGTCTACCATGAAATCATACAAGTTATAACTCAATCTCAACAGACCACTTTATGTCATCCTTTATCGCAGATGCAAGTAAGTTTAGAGGCAGATGGTTCTCTGTCTTCCTGAAAAGCGTCAAATACAGTAGTCAACTCGCGTGTATCACTGTTATCTCACTAGATATACTGTAGAATGCTGCCTCGACGCAAAAACGTGACTGTTTTCCTGGTTCCCTCTGCTTCCATGTCGACGTTTTCTCGGATTCCTCTTGCTATCGCATACTTGTTCAAAATGGTTCAAATGGCCCTGAGCACTATGGGACTTAACATCTGAGGTCATCAGTCCCCTAGAACTTAGAACTAGTTAAACCTAACTAACCTAAGGACATAACACACATCCATACCCGAGGCTGGATTCGAACCTGCGACCGTAGCGGTCGCGCGGCTCCAGACTGAAGCGCCTAGAACCGCTCGGCCACAACTTTATATTTCTTCCCATGTACAAATTGTTCTGCGCCAGCCAGAAGACACGCAAGTACTTCCTCAATTTCTCTGCATTTCGGAGTATTTTTCCTCAATTTATACGTATTTTTCGCAATTCTACCGATTTCATGTCAGTTCTACCAATGCGAACATGACATAACCTATTGTTCCATGTTCTAAAATTGCTTGTAATTGTAATACAGCTGCCAACACTTAGCGGAAATGCACTGAACTGGAGGCATGCTATAGCACTGTACTCCATTGTATCCAGTCTTCTCCACCCCACATATTCCACATTTTCGTAGCGTGTGCTCTGTTTTCTGTATGTATGTGTATGTGCATGTGTCGCGGACCTGTTCACCCCCAAACTTGGCAGCGTAAAGGATTTTGAGGCGCACCTCGCACTGAAACATAATGCACGGCCTCGATACTTTAGAGCCCGCGACGTTCCGTTAGCTTTCAGAGATCAAGCAAAGGAAGAAATGGATCGCCTAACTGCAATTACAGTTCTAGAACCTATTCCTTCGAGTCAATGGGCTACCTCATTTGTCTTAGTGCAAAAGCCATCGGGAAAGACCCGTCTGTGCGGCGATTTTAATGTAACTGTGAATGCCCATTCAGACATGGAGACAAGATTTATTTTAAAGCCGGAAGAATTACAGTCAAAATTGAAAGGTGGAAACTTCTTGTCTAGAATAGACCTAGCGGATGCATACCTCCAACTTGCCCTAGATACAGAATCTCAGCAGTTTCTTACACTTAACACGCTGCATGGAGTTTATCATTTGAAATACCTAATGTTTGTTATAGCAAGAGCACAGGCCATTTGTCAACGGTTTTTGGAACAATTAGCAAGTGGATGGATGCATTAACTGTTTATACGACATGATTGTTACAGGGAGAACCACGGAGGAACCTCTTCGCAATCTGAAAACTTTATTCAGTATCTTAAGGAAGGCTGGCCTATAAGGCAGAAAAGAAAAATGTTTTTTTTTTTCTTTTCCCAACTGGTATTGAGAACCTCGGCCACATCTTTTCCAGCTCAGGCATTCGTTCTCTGTCGAAGCAGTAATCAAACACACCAGACCAACAACGTTTAAGCAACTTCGTTCTTTTCTGGGGAAGATATATTACCGAAAGTTCTTACTTGCAGCAGCAACGGAAACCGCCCCCTCATCCCAGTTATGCAAAAAAAAAGGTATCTTTCCACCGGACACAAGCTTGCGAGAGCGTCTTTCACAGGTTGAAATCCCAGTTGTTGTAATGGCCCCGTGCCCCGCACGTTCTGCTCTAACAAGCAGATAATTTTTGCAATAGATGCGTATGACACAGGCGTCGAAGCCGTCCTGGCACACAGGCAGTCGGATTGATCTTAGCACCCTGTGGCCTATGCACTGAAAACATTGATACCCAACGCAGGTACTCCCAGATGGAAAGAGAAGCGCTGCCCATTATCTTCGCATTAAAGAAATTACACATTTTTGTTTGTGGCACGAAGTTTCATCTCATCACAGACCATAAGCTACTGATCAACTTATTCAGTCTAGCTTCGAAGATTCCAGACAGGACTGCTCACCGCCCCCAGCTCTGAGCTTTATTTTTGGCACGCTACCAGAATAAGATTTACTTTCGCAACTCGACTCAGCATGCCATCGCTGATGCCCACTCCCGCCTTCCAAGGGGACCCGATCCAGATTTCAAAATCGATAAAGAAGTAGAAGATTCTTTTCCCATTACCAGCTCCCGGGACGTAGACGCAATCGATAATGACGAGGTACCCCAACAATTCCGGAGTCACATAGTTCATGCATGACCGGAACGACAACCTCCCGAGACTGCGGCGGCATTCCGTCAGTACTTTAACGCCCACCATCAGATCATGATGATCGACGGAGTAATTCTACTCGTTTTCGACGAGGGACACCCACGTCATCCCTTATTCTTTACGCCTGCACGTCCTGCAACTATTGCTCAAAGGTCACTGAGAGATATCCCGAAATAATTCATGGCTCGCAGGTTCATATTGTGGCCAGGCATGAACCAGGAGATTGTACGACTAACCAATGACCGTCCTGCCAAAGCCAGCACGCAGCCCCATGACATTTATTTGCTTCTTGGCCACCATGTGCTCGCGGATACTGACTGATTTTGCCGGCCTGTGTTTAACACCATGTTATTGATAGTCGTTAATGCGTACTCCCGATTTCCATACAATGTCCGCTGCAAAGACACGTCAACTACCGACACCATCACAACTTATGAATTTCTTTGCGGGGAGTTTCGTGGTTTCTGTGCCCAGTATGGCATTTTCTACGTTCCAACACTCCCGTTCCATCCACAATCTAATGGGGAAGCCTAGAGGATGGTCCGCATTTTCAAAACTCAGGTGAAGATATATCTCCAGGATCACTCCACCGATGCATCACTAACATTTTGTGAGCAATTACAGATCCGTGTCCATCGAAGACAAAAGTCCTGTGGAACTTCTCAACAGACGGAAGCCCTGGACCCTCTTGAGCCTGCTCACGTCGACTCCACGGCCAGCACCATCATTACCTGCTTTCAAGTTCCGCCCTGCGACCTTCGTGTGGGCGAAAGGATTTGGCCGGCAACCAGTCTAGATTCATGAAACAAACATCCAGCAGGGGTGCCGGAAGGTTTTCTAGGTGCAGCTTCTGGGCCAAGCTGGTTCTGCGACAGTCCAATGAACTACATCCCTGTCTAGCTTCCTAACAGTTTTATCCATCCCCCTCTCCGCACCACAGTTGCTAGTCACCAAAATCCCATCCTACCCCAAGACAGCCACTCAATGTATCACAAGACATAATCATATCTTTGACCACAGTCAGCTTATCAACAAGTGCGGCTTACCCGAGACGTCACAAACCACGAATAAGTCCGGGTGAAGATGAAGGCATGTCGCTGAGTCCTGTGTTTTGTTTTGGCAGAAGGGGGGGGGGGGGAGTCATCAGTCTTCTGACTGGTTTGATGCACCCGCCACGAATTCCTCTCCTGTGCTAATGTCTTCATCTCAGAGTAGCACTTGCAACCTTCGTGCTCTATTATTTGCTGGATGTATTCCAATTCCTGTCTTCCGCTACAGTTTTTGCCTTCTACGGCTCCCTCTACTACAATGGAAGTCATTCATCTTAACAGATGTCCTGTCATCCTGCCCCTTCTCCTTACCTGTGTTTTCCACATATTCTTTCCTTCGCGATTCTGCTTAGAATCTCCTCATTACTTACCTTATCAGTCCACGTAATTTTCAACACTCGTCTGTAGCATCACACCTCAAATGCTTCGATTCTCTTCTGTTCCGGTTTTCCCATAGTCCATGTTTCACAACCATACAATGCTGTACTCCAGGCGTACATTCTCTGCAATTTCTTCCTCAAATAAGGCCGATATTTGATATTAGTAGACTTCTCTTGGAAAGGACTGCCCACTTTGCCACTGATAGTCTGCTTTTGATGTCCTCTTTGCTCCGTCCGTCACTCGTTATTTTACTGCATAGGCAGCAGAATTCCTTAACTTCATCCACTTTGTGACCATCGATCCTGATATTAAGTTTCTAGCTGTTCTCAGTTCTACTACTTCTCATTACCTTCGTCTTTCTTCAATTTACTCTCAATCCATATCCTGTACTCATCAGACTGTTCATTCCATTCAGCAAATCATGTAAACCTTCTTCACTTTCACTCAGGATATCAGTGTCATCAACGAACCGTACCATTGAAATCCTTTCACCTTGAATTTTAATTCCACTACTGAACCTTTCTTTTATTTCCATCATTGCTTCCTCCATGTACAGATAGAACTGTAGGGGAGAAAGACTACATCCTTGTCTTACGCCCTTTTTAATACGAGCACTTCTTTCTTGGTCGTCCACTCTTATTATTCCTTCTTGGCTGTTGTACATATTGTATATCACCCGTCTCTCCCTGTAGTTTACCTCTATTTTCCTCAAACTTTCGAACATCTTGCACCATTTTATATTGTCGAACGCTTTTCCCAGGTCTTAGCGCTTCCTAATTTTTTTTCCATTATTCTGTTTATTATTCTTGTCAGCAACTTAGATGCATGGGCTGTTAAGCTGATTGGGCAATAATTCTCGCACGTGTCAGCTCTTGCCGTCTTCGGTATTGTGTCGATGATGTTTTTCCGAAAATCAGATGGTATGTCGCCAGACTCACACATTCTACGCACCAACATGAATGTTCGTTTGCTTGCCACTTCCCTCAACGATTTTAGAAATTCTGATGGAATGATATCCATCCCTTCTACCTTATTTGGTCTTAAGTCTTCCAAAGATCTTTTAAATTCTGATTGTAATATCGGGTCCGATGTCTCTTCTAAATCGACTCCTGTTTCTTCTTCTATCACATCAGACAAATCCTCTCCCTCAAAGAGGCTTTCAATGTGCTGTTGCCATCCATCCGCTCTCTCGTCTGCATTTAACAGTGGAATTCCCGTTGCACTCTTAATGTGAACACCCTTGCTTTTAATGTCACCGAATGTTGTTTTGATTTTCCGGTATGCTGAGTCTGTCCTTCCGACAATCATTTCTTTTTCGATTTGTTCACATTTTTCCTGGAGCCATTTCGTCTTCGCTTCCTTGAACTTCCTATTTATTTCGATCCTCGGCGACTTGTATTTCTGTATTCCTGAGGCTCCCGGAACATTTTTGTACTTCCTCCTTTCATCGATCAATTAAATTATTTCTTCTTTTAGCCATGGTTTCTTCGCAGTTACCTTCTTTGTACCTATGTTTTCCTTCCCAACTTCGGTTGTCGCCCGTTTTAGGGATGTCCATTCGTCTTCAACTGTACTGCCTACTGAGCTATTCCCTATTGCTGCATCTATAGCCTTAGAGAACTTCAAGAGAATCTCATCTTTCCTTTGTACTTCCATATCCCACTTCTTTGCGTATTGATTGTTCCTGACTAAAGTCTTAAACTTCAGTCTACTCTTCATCACTACTCTGTTGTGATCTGAGTCTGTATCAGCTAGTGAGTATGCCTAACAATCGATTATCTGATTTCATAACGAATCCTACTCCCGTTATACCATTTTCTGCTGCTGTTGATATTACCCTCTACTCATCTGACCAGAAATCCTTGTCTTCTTTCCACTTCACTGACCCCTACTATATCTAGATTGAGCCTTTGCATTTCCCTTTTCAGATATTCTAGTTTCCCTACCATGTTCAAGATTCTGACATTCCACGCCCCGACTCGTAGAACGTTATTATTTCGTTGACTATTTTTCTCATGGTAACCTCCCACTTGGCAGTCCCCTCCCGGAGATCCGAACGGGGGACTATTCAGGAATCTTTTGCTAAAGGATAGATCATCCTGTCAATTCTTCACTTACGGGCCACGTGTCCTGTGGATTTATGTCACGTGTCTTTAATGCAATGGTTTCCATTGCCTTCTGCATCCTCATGCCGTTGATCTTTGTTGATTCTTCCGCCATCTGCGGCAGTTTCCCACCCCTAGGAGAAGAGAGTACCCTGAAACTCTGTTCACTCCTCCACCTTTCCACCTTCTTTGGCAAGGCCATTGGCAGAATGAGGGTGACTTCTTATGTCCAAGTCTACACCATACCATGTTCGCCCCCAGCCGGGGCGTTTTCGTCCATATGCTTCTGTGTCCCGAGTCATTAACGCCGCTGACAATTTGGAGGAGGAACCTATGGATGTGGCTTTCTTTTGCAGCAAATGCTTTCGCAAGGGGGAAGGTGTGTGCTATCCACCGCACTAAAGCTCTGCAGTGGCATGTTCCATTACGAGCTCCCGAGAAACGCACCTTGGCTACACTTCTCCGTGACCGGACCGGTGCTAACATCGCAAGCCGCCTTCGCGCCCGCGTTCTTCAAACCACAGCGATTGTCGACCAATAACACTCAGCGATGGGCCATCCAGAATATACAGCGACCACAGCCGTCGGCTCCATTAACTATGGGGCATTATTTAACGCCACCATTGGCTTCTAGAAGTCAGTTCTCACCGTGCCATGCTCTTGAAACTTCCTGGCAGATTAAAACTGTATGCCGGACCGAGACTCGAACTTGCCCTCGGAAGGCATAGGTCCTGGGTTCGAGTCTCGGTCCGGCACACAGTTTTAATCTGCCAGGAAATTTCATATCAGCGCACACCCCACTGCCGAGTGAAAATCTCATTCTGGTGCTATGCTCTTCTCCACACTCGGGAGTGCTACGTTGCGGTAAACATAATTTTCGATGTTGATTCGGCTGCGGTGTGGACTTAGAATCCGAATGCTATGCTGGAACTTTGACTGCAATGTTCACTATGCTTAGTATGTCAACGAATTTGTGATTCTATCGGAATTCTGCAATTCACTTGCACTTCCTTGTCGTTGGCATAACCACCATCAGTTTACATAATTTTCCATAAAGAGTTCATCTACTACTTGGCGCTTGTAATAGAATCATTTGTATCAGTGTTGTGTCAATAAACCGTAGAACGGTGATATATTTATTGTGGCATCCCTGGTTATTGTTCTACATCGCAACCCGGAAGTTCTGTTTTCTGTGCTGCACTGTGTAGCTGGTATCGGAGATTCCAGGTGAACATTTTGTTGCCCGCTAATGCCTGTATTTAAACATCGATTTGCAGGAGGATTTCAGTAAAGTACGGTCCAGTGCGAGTGCTGTAATTAGGGGATCAGGCCGGCGCGAGCCCAAAGCCCTCATCGGCAGCGGCGTTAGCGCTGCTTCCGGCCGCAAATCTGCAGCCGCCGAGAAAGCGCCCAGAGCGCGCAGCGGATTGGGCGATGCAAAGCGACGTTTAAATGTATCGGTAGGCCGCGGCCAAGATTCACAAGCTCTGGAAGAATTTAGAGGCCAGGGGAGTCGGTTAAAGACACGGGCGACCTAATTGGACGCACTCGTAACATCAACTGCGATGTGCAGGGATTTGAGAAGCGCAGTGAGCGAGAGGGCGGGGGGGGGGGGGGGGAGGGGGGGGAGGCAGTACTGGCTGGGAGAGTGAGCAACCGCGCAGCCGGAGGCGGCGGCCGGTGTAAAGCATTTGTCTGGCGCACGCCGAAGTCGCGCTTTGGGGAAGCGCGCTCTCAATTTCCTCCGGCCGCGTTAGGTAATTCCGCGATCGATCTAGCAAGGTCCAATCAGCCCGCCGACCGCCGCCGCCGAGCCGCGGCGGCTGCAACAAATATTGCATGCTTCACCGATTGCTGTATCGTGGCCAATACTCTGTCGGTCGGTTACAACCCTGTAGCTCTCCTCCGGCGCGCATTCCGCAGCTAACTAGTTAGCGAAGCTTTATAGTTTATCAGGAACAAAGAAAAATCCGGCGCTCCATTGTGAAACAATTTACGGCCATACTTAACGTTTCAAGAACGCTATTTCTGACTCATTTGTAACACTGCAGCTACCTACTACTTCACCCTTTAGTAAACACGTTCCCTTGCTGTTTCAACTGTCATAATCTAATCAGAGAAAAAAAGTAGTTGAAATGAAAATCAAAACACCTGCAGCCGCCTGTTTGCTTTTAATTTCTTTACGCAACCAGTTTCGGCGTTCCATTGAACCGTCTTCAGGGCGATTGGCGAACGTGAACTGGGAGGAATCTGATATTGTGTGCTGACATAGTAGGAGCCTATTTCAAAAAACCTATGTTCATATATCCCTGATTTACAAGACACTATCCCTTCTTTCTGTTGATGGACGAGGGGATAGTCCCATGTAAATCTTAAATCCACGGACGAGGTTATTTACACTGAAGATCCAAAAAGCTGGTACACCTGCCTAATATCTTGTAGAGCCCCAGCGAGCACGCATAAGTCCCACAACACGACGTGGTATGGACTCGACTAGTGTCTGAAGTAGTGATGGAGAGAACTGACACCATGAATACCGCAGAGCTATTCACAAATTCGTAAGAGTACGAGGCGGTGGTGATCTCTTCTGAACAGCACGTTGCAAAGCATCCCATATATGCTCAATAATGTTCTTGTCTGGGGAGTCTGGTGGCCAGTGGAAGTGTTTAAATTGAGAATATTGTTCCTGGAGTCATTCTGTAACAATTCTGAACGTGTGGGATGTCGCATTGTCCTGCTGGAATTGCCCAAGTCCGTCGGAATGCACAATGGCCATGAACTGTTGCAGGTGAACAGACAAGATGCTTACGTAGGAGCCACCTATCAGAGTCGTATCTAGACGTACCAAGGGCCCCATAGCACTCCAATAGCACACGCCCCACACCATTATAGAGCCGCCACCACCATGAACAATCCCATGCTCTCACGCAGGTCCATGGTTTCGTGAGGTTGTCTCCTTCCCCGTACACGTCCATCCGCTCGATATAATTTGAAACGAGACTCTCCCGACCAGACAACATGTTTCCAGTCCTCAACAGTCCAATTTCGGCGTTTATGGGCCGAGGCGAGGCGTAAAGCCATGGGTCATGCAGTCATCAAGGGTATACGAGTGGGGCTTCGGCTCCGAAATCCTACATCGATGATATTTTGCTGAATGGGCCGCACGCTGACAATTGTTGATAGCCCAGCACTGAAATCTGTAACAATTTGCGGAAGGGTTTTACTTCTGTCACGCTGAATGATTCTCTTCAGTCGTCGTTGGTCCCGTTCTGCAGGGTCGTTTTGCGGCCTCAGAGATGTCGGAGATTTGATGTTTTACCGGGCATCTGATATTCAAGGTACACTCGCGAAATGGTCGTACGGGAACATCTCCACTTGACCACTACCTCGGAGATGCTGTGTCCCATCATTCGTGCCTATCGGTTACATGTCCCGTAAGATGGATCTGCTTGGTGACGTGGCATAGTGACAGAAAAGAGCTTTGGTGTTTGGCTTTGCCCATAGGCACTCCGTAGATAAGAGGAATGGTACACCACTGAAAACCAGGTACCACGATGTAAGAAAGGCATTAGTAAAAATATCCTGCCGCACGCCTTCTCAATTGCGATCGCTAAAAAGTCTGAACAGGAATTGAAGCTGTCTGTGACTGGAAATTAGTGTCAATCGGTTTCCGAGCTAACACTGCGACGGAGACGGCATCCAAAGGGCACTTGGAGTGGTGCACCTTGCAAGCAAGTCCGTCTCCGTAACTTAGAGGTCAGAGGTCAGCGCGGTTGTGGAGGACCCAGGTGCGATTCCCGTACTCCAGCGATTTTTCCTTGCTGGCATGACCGACAGGGGACGCACTAAGCACCGTAAGAACAACTGAGGAGCTACTCGACCGATCAGTAGCGGTTCTAAGATCCACCATACAGCAGCCGATGACGTTGCCGGACGAAGAGACGGCGGTCACTCGAGCCAGTTCACCCTCTCTAGGGCCAAACGCAATAAAGTGGCTTTTACTTCACTTGTTACAAGAGATAAAAGGAAACGAGCCACTTACATACGATTCGTTGACCTAGGAAAAGCATTTGAATATGTGAAATTCTGAATAAAATGGATGTAAGCTATAGGTAAGGACGAATTCCTCCTTGGTTCTGAAGAATAAGGAACAATAAGAATGGAAGAAGAGCTCGTACTAGAAAGGTATAAATCTGGAATGAGTATTTCTCCCCTACTGGCCAATCTCTAAATCTAAGAAGAAATTACGGATACGAAAGTTTGACGACTGGAATTAAAAGTCATGGTGAAAGAATAACAGGGGTAAGATTCGCTGATGACGTTGCTGTCGGTGGAAGTGAGAAATAATTACAAGACATACTGAGTAAAATGTACAGTGTACTGACCCTAGAATATGGACTGAGAATAAGTCGATGAAAGACGAAAATAATGAGTTGTAGCAGAAATGAGATTGGTGAGATGCTTACCATCAAACCTGAGGAAGTGAAGAATTTCTGCTATCTCGTAAGCAAAACAACTATGGCGGACGAAGCTAGGAGTACGGCCACAGGCGAAGAGGGCATTCATGTCCAAAAGATGTTTACTAATATAAAATAGGGGCTCGAGTTCGAGAAGAAAGGTCTGAGAATGTGCACATGGGGTACAGCGCTTTAGGCTACTGAGCCACAGATTGTGAGGAAAGAGGAAAAGAAAGTGGAAACATTTAAGATGTGATGCTATAGAAAGATAATGAAAATTTGGCGAACGGTAAGATAATAAATGAGGAGATTCTCCACAAAATCGGCGGGAAATGAGCTATGTGGAAACTCTGACAAGAAGATGGGACAGGATGATAGGGACTTACATTGAGACAACAGGGGTTTGACTCCCATGGCAGTACAGGGAGCCCTAGAGTTCACAAACGGCGACACGGTCGCACTGTGTTTAAGTCCTACTGTAAAATGAAGTGAAATCAAGAGGTTAGCTCTTGAGAGTAAGTCGTAGCGAACTGCATCAATGCCATTCAGAGGAACTTTGACCGTCCCCTCCCCTTCCCCCCCCCCCCCCCCCCGAAAAAATACAAATAGAGAAACCTTGCAAAAGAGCAAGATGATAACATGCTTGGTGACCAAATGTATCCTGGCGTTCTACATAATCTGTCTGTATCTTAAACTTCGGTTTACGAAGATTATAACAACAGAATTGCAAGCATACGTTCCTAGTTTCACAAACCCTCACCTATCGCAGCTTGAATGGCCTGATAAATCAATCAATCAATCAAATCGGTGATCGAGGACCCTGTAGATCATGCACCGACCTCACATTGCTCCTCCATAGACGGCAATCTTGTGCACTTTGGATCCAATTGACACGGACTCCTAGTTGGCAGAGGTCTTACTGCAGCTCGTCCTCCCATCGCTTCCTGGGTCTTCAGTCTGGACGGGTACCATCAGGTCTTCCCATAAGTACGGCTTTTGCCCGAGAGGTGTCTGCTCTCCTAGCAGTGAAGCCTGCCAAGCTTATTCTCCGCGCTTTCAGTTTTTGAACAATGTTCGGTTGCCTCATCAGCTCATAAAATTCTTGGTTTTTTCTAAGTCTCCGCGAGATCCCTTTCTGGACAGGTCCCAAGATCCTCTTCATAATTTCTCTTTCGAAGACCAACCAGTTTTCTTCATCCTTCTTTGTTGTACTTAGGGTTTCTGTCCCATACAATAATACTGGCACTATCACGGCACTTTATGCTTTAAGTCTGGTTTTAATTGACAAATTGTTGGATACGTTATCTGCTTCAGACTGAAATACGTTTTAGACCCGTTCACAATACGATGGTTTATTTCCAGTTTTATATTATTTTGCCTATTGATCCATGTACCAAGGTATTTTAAATTTTCCGCTTTAGCAAATTTCCATATCCCTACCCGTAATGGGACGTCATTAGGGGCTTCTCTTGATACCTCCATTACTTCGGTCTTTTCCGCATTAATCCGTAACCCGATCTTACTTGCATTTTGCGCTATGTCCTCAGTTTCTGCCATTTCTTCCTCTGATTCTGCTAGAACAGCGATGTCATCACATAACCCAATAAATCTGTCCTACCATTTAGCGTCACCCCTTTTCCTGATAAATCACCATGTTTCGTATTACCTGCAACAGTGGATTGAACGTAGCAGTCAGGAACTCCATAGTGCGCAAGCTCTACGTGACTTCACCTTCAATGAGCTCCGTCAGCTTCATACTGCATAGCTGAGGAAGGTTGTGGACATCTTCTTCGCCGACCTGAAGCCACTATACATGATTCGGACGGTGTTAATGGTCATGTTTCCTGCGGGTGACCAATTTGCTATCCTGTGTGCTTAGCTGAAAATATATGGTATCTAGTTTCTTTCTTAGTAAAGAGCTGTCGGAGCAGGAAATACTGTTTCAGACAAAAAGAGAGCTGTTGGGCCACGTAGAAGTGATGCAAATTAGTCTCAAATTCATATTCGAGCAGGTATCATAGGACTATGGACAGTGCGAAGCTGTAAGCTGTGGCGGCCGATGTATGAACGTGTGACACTGCAGTGCAATTTCACCGCGCAGTTGGTAAGGGTGGTAACAAGAGGACATGTCTCTACCGGGGCATGAAGTCTTCGTCAATTCATTCCATGTACTCCGTTTGATAAGAACTATGCCTCCCAGACAGGCGCTTGAACAATATGCGCAGTTGTCAGCATTTGATAGAGGACGTGTAGTTGGGTTCAAAGAAGCTGCTCGGAGTAATCAGCGCATCTCACGACAACTGAACAGAAGCGACGCCATTATTCGGCGATGTTGGCAGGAATGGGCGAACAATGGCTGTACACAGCGTCAAGAGAGAAGCGGTCGAACTAGAGAGACGACAGAACGTGATGACCGAGCAATGGTCAGAGAGGCACTCAGAGCCCCGGATTCATTATAATCGATGGTGTTTCAGTGACCGCAAGGACCATTAGTAGGCAGCTAACTAAAAGGGGGCTGAGCTCAAGGTGCCTCTTTGCGCAGACTTCCGTTGACCTTTGTGTACCACACAGCCCGTTTTCAGTGATGTCGGGCATATTTGTCCTGGGATCTCTTTGGCTGGAGTCGAATTGCCTTTAGTGAAGCTTGACCTCCGATGACCAGCGAGCATATATCTGGAGGAGCTGTAGAATACAACTTGACTGTTGCACTCCATATGGCCCGACAGCTATAAGTGATGGTGTGAAGTGCCATTTAATTTCGTAGCAGGAACCTTTTTCGTTGTTACCACCGCTCCCTAACAGCACAGCAGTACTTTGATAATATTCTACGCCCTGTTTTGTTACCCTTCATCTCAAGCCATTCCGGGTCTAAATTTCAGAATGATAATGCGCGCCCTTACACATGGAGAAATTCTGCTGCTTGTCTTCGTGCTTGTGTAACCCTGACTTGGCCAGCAAGGTAGCCCTATATCTCCACAACTGAGAAAGTTTAAATCATTATAAGCAGGGCTCTCGATCGCACTCAAACACTGGGGTTGAAAAAATGCGGAACAGCTTCTGTAACCACTACTTTTCGCTTGTAATTATCTTTCACAGAAAAAGCGTGGAGTTACAGAAGACCGTAGGTAAAAGAATATAACAAGCAAACTGCTTGATCTGCTTACTTGTAGCGCTATGCTCACTCAGTCATAAGCAATCTGTGACTGCTCCTGACACACCTCTGATTACTTGCTCGAGGAATAGATTACCTGCTCCCGCGCCGCCATCCCTGTGCTGCATGTGTTCATGCCCTTTATTGCTCGGCATCTTGTCATTACAGTTACTGCATCTCGTTTCTTACTCGAATTACTAGCGTCACTAAGTTGCTGGCTTGCCTGTCCGTGAGTGGCAGCAGCAGTACTTATCGATACGAGTACTGTGGTACTATCTTCGGAGGGACCGCTAGTATTTCCGGGTCATGTTGTGTGGAGTGGGCAGTTGTGAACGGACATCAGGTCGGTTGGGGGCGCAGCAGCGAGCAGGTCCGTGCAGCGCGAGGGCAACCTGGGGCCACTGGCGGAGTTCTGCCACTGCTGGATCGAGGAGGGGTAGCTGCGAGAGCGACGACTTCGTTGCACACCGTACTCTGGACGTTTAAGTTGACTGAATAGTTAACTGCTAATGCAACCTCGACAATTCTGAGATCTCTCCTTTGGTCGGCGGGTTGTTGCTCCCAGGGCCGCTCAGCCTGGTGGCAACGAGTGAAGTGTTTCGAGGCGGTGAAATATTGCAGCCGTCTTTTTCTATTTGTTATTCATCATTGAATTTAGTGTTATTCTTATTAGTGAAGTGCAACCAGCGGTATTTTCTGCCTTGTGGCCGCTAACGCCCCAGTTACCTGCTCTGGAGGTTAGCGTACTTTTCTGGCACTGTACCTTTCCTCGTTCTGTTTATGCTGGCCGACACAGCGTGTAGTTCGACAGCCTCTTGTATTGTACTGTAATTTTTTTCTTTTTTTTGGGACGTCTACCTTGGTTCTAGTGTTTCCTTCGGCCTTGGGTGTTTTCTGAAGACGTACTGCTGTCTGACTCTTCGTCCTTGCCTAAAAACATTCCATCGTTGTACCAGTGATCAGAAGTTAGGCAGATTGATCAGTCGGTCGGCCGGTGCTTAAGCTGCCCCTAGTTTGAGTTTCCATCCTGTTACGTGAGTGTAACTCTTGGCTGCCTGTCTCACCTTATCTTATGTTTGAGTTACCCTTCCAGGCCGACCCTTGGAACACTTGCTGAGAACCGCTTGTCCTGATTCCTTAGATTGTCAAGTTCGTTTTAAGGGTATTTGTAATTTTCTAATTGTTGTTGGTGTGGCTTTCACCGAGCAATAATGTCACTTCTTTGGTGATACGGCCTTCAGACACGTTACAGTAAGTTTTTTTTTTTTTTTTTTAAAGCTAACTAGTTTTAAAAGCAAGGTATTGATTTTGAAGGTGCTATTTGGAATTGTTCTTCTAACTTCTAATTGAGGCCTTCAGAAGTTTGTGATTTGAAGTTGTATATGGCCTTCAGCCGAGTAATAATTTCACTTCTTTCATAATAAGGCCTTCAGCCGTGTTACAATATTTTTTAAGCAAACTTGTTTTAAATGCAAGGTATTTGTTGAGATGTGTGCTATTTGGAATTGTTTTCCTGAGTTCTAATTCAGGCCTTCAGCCGTTTGTTATTTGAAATTGTTTGTGGCCTTCAGCCGAGTGATAATTTCACTTCTTTTATAATAATGTTTCAGACATGTTACAGTTTGTTTAAAACGAAGTATTTATCCTAACATATGCTATTTGTAATTGTTCATTTGACTTCTAATTCAGGCCTTCAGCCTTTTGTTGTTTGAGGTTATTTTTTTCTGTAATAAGGCCTTCAACCGTCATATAGTCAATTGTGTTTTTTAAGCGATTGCTTTAAAATTTTAATTTCTTTAAATAAAGTTTACGTATTTGTTGTGCAACCGAGAATAGTTGATTACGGTACCATCCACAATCGTAACCTTGTCCTGCCCAATCCTGAGAAACCAGCTCTCAACGCCCACACACACAGTTCTCGCAGTGCTTTGTTTTGCAGTATTATGTGTCAATTTGAAAGACCGTGAGGCAAGGAGACTGTAATTGCATCACGTGAAAGTGGGCCTGTCGGCTGACTTCACAAAAGTCTCGCCTCAGTTCTTTTTGACACGAGATAAGTTTTTCGTAACAGAAATTACGTTCAATTAACAGTTCCACTTCCTAAGGTGTACATAATTATTGTCAACACCCTCGTTGAGTCCCATCGTAAGTTGATCAACACATCAACACACTCAGGTGTCACCACCCTTTTACGTAGCTACACTGTAATAACAGTGCCTGAAGTCATATTTGCCCCCTCAGTGATCAAACTGTGTTGAAGGAAATTATAAGTGTTACAACATCAACACGTTGACTGAAAGCTCCCTGACGAATACAGCAGCATTTCTATACCTTCTGATCAAAATTTAATTATCATGTGATGTTATTTTCAGTACTTTTAGTACAGCTGAAGATAAATGTGATTACATGATATCTCAAGGTGTGCCTAACGTTACTGGAACTATTGAAGTGGAGATCACAACGTTGAGTGCCCACAGGACTTGACGAATGGCCGAAATTATTGCGTAGGATATGAGTGGAGCGAGGTACGAGCTGGGTGTTAAGAAAACATGGGATCAATTTAACAATTAATGTACTAAACATTTGAAAAGTAATAACAGAACAGAAACAGAATTTCAGTAAAACAATAAAGCCTCCTGTAGACCGTAAATGTCTTTAAGAAGAGCTCAAAACAATCTGTAGAATAAAATGTCTTCTACAAAGTAAACTGGACTGAAATCTATCATCTGGCCTAAGATGCGGTACACAGATGGACAAAAACATTAACAATCTACAAGACATGACCCTCGACCATAACCAGAGGGAGGCAACTGCTGCAGTTAGACGTAAGATACACAGACAACTCCTAGCTAGAGTCAGTTGAATACTACACATTTGCCTGCCACTACAACCGTCACTAGATACCCACCACAACGCTCAGCCAAACTGCTAATAAGTATACCGTAATAAAATCTTATATAATAACACATACAGTGGACAATTCACATGGAATAAGTGACAAAATGAATTCTTAGTACAATCTGAATAAAAAACGGAGTTAAGCTCACGACACAGTTCATACAAAATCACTCGTTGCCTATTTGATTACAGTCACAATGTGTGAGTTGAGTTGCAATTTAACTTGATCTCGCTCACAGCACGCACACCTGCTCGCCCCATGTCCCATCAACAAATGACCACAAACTGTCACTCAGCAACTGCAGACTTTCGTGCTGCGTATACATGCAATGCACGACTCCTACACAACACAATGCAACTTACCAGCCATGCATCAACCGTTGCCGCTAAATCAGTCAGGTAATGCCCTACTGGAATACGAAGCCCCTTTCCCGCCTACACTGGCGACGCTACTCTCCTGGCAGGGAAGAGAATGGCTCAAATGGCTCTGAGCACTATGCGACTCAACATCTGAGGTCATCAGTCCCCTAGAACTTAGAACTAATTAAACCTAACTAACCTAAGGACATCGGACACATCCGTGCCCGAGGCAGGGTTCGAACCTGCGACCGTAGCGGTCGCTCGGTTCCAGACGGTAACGCCTAGAACCGCACGGCCACTCCGACCGGCCAGGAAAGAGACTCCAGCCGCTCCTCCAGGCTGTAGTGTCGACACTGCGGCCACGCTCCGCGCTGACCGCGGTGACTTCCAGCTGACCATACCGCAACGCACTAGGTTCTCGAGGTCCTCACTCTTGTTCCTCCCATAATTCTCTCGCTCCTGTGCCTTCAGCAACTCTCTTTACCCAAACAGCTTGAGGTCCAGCCTGCAGTTACGGACGCCTCGGTTGCTACGCCTATCCGGCCCCACACAGCGGGCGTATCCATCTCTTCCACGGCAGCGAGGGCTCTAGCATCCAGAAGACGTTGCTGGGTCCTCTTGTTGCAGCTCATAACCTTCCAACTGTTTTCCTTGCCATTCTCTCGACCGCGACAGAGCGCTATTGGCGATCACGTGCCCGTGTCATCCGCCCTCTGGTATCTCCGGCGCGACATAGCACTCAGAATGACTCTCTGGCGCGAGTGGCACGGAAACATCAACCGGATAGATTGCACAGGCAGTTTGATGCTGTGCAGAAATTGTGGTGACGATATGAATAGAGAAGAATCGTGAATAGAGAACAATAGTGTGACAAAAGGAGTGGAAAGGTCCATCCGGAACAACACCAAGCGAAGATCTTAACTGGCTATGATGAAAGACAGCATCCGATATCTAGGTGTAGACTGCAGGGAGAGTGTCAACACGGAAGCTGCTATTAGTCGTTTACTGCCGATGCCAGGAAACAAATAAAATCATGGTGTAGACCCAAAATGGGACATTAAGTGGCACACGACGGTGTTCGGTGATGAGTCTCGCTTCGGTGTGTGGCGGACAGGTCGATGTCAGTGCGTCGGTAGCCGAGCTGTTGAAAAAGGTCAGTGTATACGATGATTTTCGAGACCTATATTTGTCCAACACTTGGACTCACGCTGATGAGACCTACTGGATATGACAACACTAATTTGCTAATTGTTGAAGGTGTGCTGAATGCTCACCAGAACGGTCAACTCTATTCTCATAGTTTCGTTATCCGGTTACCATGTGAAATATTTCATCAGAATAATGCATAATACATTTTATATATATCTGTGTGTGCATGTGTCTGTGTGTGTGTGTGTGTCTGTGTGTGTGTGTGTGTGTATGTGTGTGTGTGTGTGTGTGTGTGTGTGTAATTTTTTTTCATCTCAGTTTTGATCCAGCAGTCTCCATGAAATGACGTATGAAGTGTTGAGGGATGTCAACAATTTCTTCAAGATGACATATTGAGTTTGTTTACTTCCATGCTGTGTGAAGATATTCGGCCGCGCGGGATTAGCCGAGCGGTCAAAGGCGCTGCAGTCATGGACTGCGCGGCTGGTCCCGGCGGAGGTTCGAGTCCTCCCTCGGGCATGGGTGTGTGTGTTTGTCCTTACGATAATTTAGGTTAAGTAGTGTGTAAACTTAGGGACTAATGACCTTAGCAGTTAAGTCCCATAAGACACCTCATACTGGTGGTTCAAAGTGAATCAAAGTTTAATCATTCAAAACCAATGATCCGGTACATATCCCTACAACGTCTGATGGAAATCGAGCAGATGCTTTATGGTGTAGAATTCTCCATTTCCGTTAGCGTATATTCATTCTATAAAAATCCCTCGTCCTGGGACACTTGTCGTCAACCCTAAAATAGATATAGTTGCGGTATGCTGTATGAAGTCACCAATCTATCCAGAGCTCTGCCCGCTTTCGATTTAGCTCCGCGAACTTTCCGCATTTTGTGTTCATTCTCCAGAAATCAGTATGTCCTTCGATTGACCGCCACTGATTGCCACAGATCATTGGCGAATTGGCTTTCCAACCTCTTGCGGTTCTTGCTCTGTCCAATTAGGTCAGAGGTACCGCACTCGTAAAGAATTCCTTAAGGGAGCTGTAATCCAAACTGCTTGTTTGCATTAGCTCTTGCGGAGGCTCTTCGCATTTCAGCTGATGTATGGCCCCTCTAATGAGCCGCTACAAGAGGATCCTTACCAGTAGAAGGGACAGACGTCTTGGACCCGCCCTGTACTTGTGTCCGACGTTACGGAAATGTCCCTGGGGAACAAACTTTTTTGTCGCTTTCAGGGTGGAAGTATTCAGCGCCTGGGAATATAAATAAACTATTATTTTAAATGTTGAGAACTGTATTATGCAGTATACATCTGTAATAGTATGTTTTATTACATGCGATCGATATCGATCTCGGATCAGATCATCACTGGGTCCAAAAACCACGTCATCTATGCGTTTTCGTATGTCCAGTTGACATAATTTTAAGTATATACAACTATTTTCACTGATGTATCCAATAACCGTTATTCTAATTATGCAAATGATGGCTGAGATGGTTACTGGACCCGATGATGGTCTGATTCTAGACCAAAATCAACTGTTTCAGTTATGTATTTCCCAACACAGTTCTTAATACTTATTAAACCTCCATAAAATATTACTATTTTTTTTTGTAGGTCAGTTTGAACACTATAGCCGTATTGGAAGGAGTATGCCTTCGTCCCCATGTGGCCTTTTAAATGATCCAAATGGTCTTCCGTAATGGGATAGTAGTTTAACGTTTATTCCTAATACGATGCAGCTCGACATTTTCCACATCAACAAATTATTGAGACTAAATTACAGGAACATTAAGGTATAGAAAAGGTGCTAGCAACGATATAACACGGAAACCCTGACATTTTGATTTTTAAGTTGGCTCCCATTGAGCCGTGTTGCTATTATTACTGTGCACACTTGATCAATAGTATGCGAACGCCCCTATGTAACGCAGAATTGACCGCTAGATGTCACGAGAAGTGGTCCTGCCGGTACAAATAGACACGAGGTGTGTTGTGTTGTCGGCAATGAAGCAGCAACAGCAGAGTGGGTCGGCCAGAAGTGCTCAATGACTTAGAACGTGGACTAGTCATTGGATGTCTCCTGAATAACAAATTCGCCTTGGTTACTTCAACCCTTCTAAAAGTTCCCATGGCGACTGTTGATGATGTGACTGTGAAGTGAAAACGTGAAGTAACAGTCACAGCCAGACAACAACCAGGCAGGCCTCAAGCCCTGACGGACAGGGATAAGCGAGCGTTGCGGAGAGTAGTTCTAAAAAATCCCGTGAGATCAGCCTGTCTTACAAACTGTTGGTGGTAGACCAGCTAGCACAGCTCTTGTGGGTAGGGAGCGAAACTGAATGTAGTAAAGTGGTCGAGCAGCGCCTTGTAAGAAACACATTTCTGTAGTCAATCCTTAGCGACGCTCGAGACGGCGTGAAGAGCGACCAGACACTTAATGACTAGAGTGATTTGGCCTGCCGCTGTGGCCGAGCGGTTCTAGGCGCTTCAGTTTGGAACCGCGCTGCTGTTACGGTCGTAGGCTCGAATCCTGCCTCGGGCATGGATGTGTGTGTGCTGTCCTTAGGTTAGTTAGGTTTAGGTAGTTCTAGGGGCTGATGACCTCAGATGTTAAGTCCCATAGAGCTCAGAGCCATTTGAATCATTTGAACTACAGTAATCTGGAGTGATGAATCCCACTATATGTCAATCAGATGGAAGGGGTAGGGTTCGGCGAGTGCCTGGGGAACCTTGCCTGGGGTCATTCATCGTACTAAAAGTAAAGCACGGAGAAGGTGGCGCTATGCTATGGGCACGTTTCTCGTGTTTAGCTTGTTGGCCGCTTATTGCGCTTAAGCAAACGCTAAATGTGGATGGATATGAACGTATTTTAAATATTTGTGAACAACAGCATTCCTGAAATGGACTAGCCTGCGAAGAATCCCGAGCTGAAGATATTTGGGATGAGTTAGAACTTCACTCCAGACCTCAGCGTCCAAACATCACTGCTTTCTCTGAGTTCGGCTCTTCAGGAACAATGGGCTGCCATTCCTCCATACACACTCAGACTGCTCATTCAGTGTGTCCCCAGCGGAGTTCACGTTGTTATAAAAGCGAAGGGTGGACCCATCCCAAATTGACGTCCACTATGAATCTCTGGAAACTTCTGATCAGATCTTTCAATAGAGAATTGTGTTTGAAGAGTGTTGTAGGACTTGGTTCCTTGCTGTGAACGCTATCGATCCGATGTAGCGACTCAAATATGTTGATATAAGAACAAATAAGCCCTCGGTCACAAATATTAAGTCAAAATTGACCAAGTTTCGACGCTACTATGAGCGTCATCTTCAGAAAGCCAGAGTTTTGTTGCATCCCGTGTTCACTCACGTACGAGCAGCCCTTAGAGGCTCGCCATCTTATGTTATTCACAACTTTTTATGGCGTCGCCTTTCCGGCTTAGATTTTTTTAGAATGTGACTTGTAAGTACTGCATCTCTTTCCAGTCAATACACACTTTAGTTTATTAATGTCTTATATACCTATTATGTTTTAGAACAGGTAGTTTAATTTTGAAGACGACGCTCATAGTAGCGTCGAAACCTGGTCAATTTTGACTTAATATTTGTGACTGAGGGCTTATTTATTCTAATATAATTCTGACACGATCACTGAACCTCAGCAGCTATGTTCAAAGTTTCAAATATGTTTAATGGAGCGACGGTTTTAATCTCAGCTGGCAGTTGTTTTCATTTCACTTCCATACAGTAATTTATGTGCTGTTAAGGCGAGTCATGCTGTACAAACTGCTGAGTGCGACAGAAGGTTGCTAGTGGTCTCCAGTAACTGCCGCCTGTTACCTGGATACCGTTGCCTTCACCGAAACAGGCTTCTTCATGCAAAGTATATGATGCACGTCTGTTGTGTCTTTGGTTGTCTTCAATTTCATTCATTCGTCGTCAAGTTTGGAAAATATAACACCTCATTTCAGGAAAACTGTAAGCTTCTCTAGGAAGCATTCCGTCCCGCTCGCGTCTTTTTCGATTCGCTTTGGGGAGAAGGACGGCTCATATAAGCGTCCAACCAAGCTGGTTGAGGTTTCCCGTGATCTCCTTAAATCGCTCGAGGCCAATACTGGGTTGGCTCTTTTGAAAGCACACAGCCGATTTCCTTCCCCATTCTTGAAACAATCCGAGCTTGTGCTCTGTCTCTAATACCCTACTTGTCAATGTGTCGTCCTAATCTTCCTTCTCTCGTTTTCGCGTCTTTTGCTGATAACGGTGAGTCGACACAGAGTTTTGGGTGCAGTAACGGTAAATAGGAGCTTCCCAAGAAGTAAGAACCTTTTGTATCGGTCAGTGGATTTTTATCCCTTTGTGACTAGCGGTAGACAAACAGCGGAAAAATACTCCTCTCGGAGCGCAAGTAATGGAATATCTTCATTTTTAAACGACTGACAGAAAGATGACAAACCAACTGTCTCAATCTTTATTACGCATTCCTCACCAAAAATTTGGTATGCCAACATTTCGCGCTCCCTGTAGTTCAGCCTTCCTATCTCCTCTCAGCAACTCCCTCTCACTGCACTGTCTACGTATATCTGTCCTTCTATATCTCTATTTCCTCACTTTGATTTACAGTACATCCCACTTCTACTGTCTCCTATCGCACTTAAATTGTCTCCTTTTCTCTTTCTTTCCCATTGCCACTGTCTCCACCATACATCGGTAGCTTAAAAATCGTGCAGGTTCCACCTTATTTCTTTCTCCTACACCCACGTGTTTAAAATTTCGGTCCAAAATGAGCCCTCCCTTATACCTACTTGTCGCACACCAGACTGGGAGAATCCATATTCTCCAGGCCTCTTGTTGGTCTCCATTCACTTACATTTTTCATTTTCAGAATCTCCTCTCGCCTCTGCTCCCAGTGCTTCTATCTCCATCCATCTCAGATTCTCTTTTACTGTCACAGTACATCGCTAGCCATGAGTACCTCCTCTTTCTCTAGCTTCCACTACTATTGTCATCATCCATATCTCTTTGCTTTCACTACCACTTTGTCTCTCCCACCATCACTATTGCCTATCTCTTTCCCTCCCACTGGCATTGTCTTCTCTCTTCCACCGCCGCTGTCTCTTTCGCTGCCTCTCCCCCTACTCTCTTTCAGCAAAAAGAAGCGCGAATATTTTCGCGTGCCAAAATTTTTCGTCAGAAAAGCGGAAAGAGGATTGAAGCAGCTGGATCTCCACTTTTATGCTATTTTTTTGGGGAGGGGCGGGGGGGGGGGGGGCGGAAGAGACATATTCGCCCCTCCCTTGTTTTTTTCGCTCATTTTTCCACTGGTTCCCTTCTCTTCCCTGCAACAGCTGACCTGTTATATAATACGATTTCTATAGGTCAACGAAGTTTTGAAAGTTTAGTTATATACTTAGACACATTTGTATATTTTCACATCCGAACAAAATACGTACACATCATAGAAGGTTAACAAAAAATCGTATGCCTTACATACTTTGCTCATCGATCGCAGTTCATCCAAAACGCCCGGATCATAATTTATATCTTGAAAGAGTAAAAACGTTATTAGAAATATTACTAAAATTGCAGTCTTTCCAATTTTACATAATTTTTGGCAGTTATTTTAAGTTCATTCCAGGTAGTTTGAAACCCTTTTTCGCCCATATTCGTCACAGAGGTACCACTTCTGGGACATCTGTATAGGCGTGAAATAAAGAGACAGCACATCACAAAGTTTAATTGGTGACAAAATGTTGACTAAAATATAGGTTGCGGCTTCAATACCTTAGCGACGATCCCAGATCCCTTACCATGTGTTGAATACGTCAGTTAAAACTACATGTACTGCTCAGAGCGGATAGTGTGTGCATTTTTCGCGTGTATAGATGTGATAACTTCGAACCTATGAATCCCGGTAACGGAAAAGCACAAAAAAAAAGTATCAAGGTTTCCCGAGAACTTCATCTCCCGAGAACTTCATCTTAAGAAAATACGGCAAAAATTTAGACGGTTCTCCACGAAAAGAAATCACGAAAGTACCGATGGCAGCGGCAGTGGCAGAGGCCAAGGCGAGTGGACGAGCTTGTAGCATTTGCAGCAGCAGCAGGATTTGTCTGATGCACAATTCCTGATTTTTTTCACTTAGTTCTGTGAAGAAGTGAACTTTCTCTGTATACATTACTGTGTAGACTAGTGTTTAGCCAATTACTGTAACTTTTTGTTTTCGCGTAAATCTTGCTCGTGTGAACTGGATTCCTCGGGTAAATTTCCGCTGTCGGAAGAGCCACGTCTCGTCTCTGCATTTAAATCTCATGTTAGTACACAGCATATAACTTAGATCAGTTCTCTGGAGTATGCATATTTATTTCCTGCAGTATCTTTTGGGTAAATGCAGTTTGTAGCAAAAAGTAACTGTTGATGCATCAATTTTCAGTAGAGAAATTTATATTTGTTTTAACTGCTTGAGGATTTGCGTTCTCAGGTTATACTGAGAACGTTGCGGAGCAGAATGTTGTGTTTATTCTCCTCGTTAGACGTTGCGTAAATTCCTACCTCAGTAGAGCCACAGTCGGGTAATTTTCTCTTTTTCTAGTACTTTCCAGTTAATCTTGACTGATTTGTACGTATTTTTCGAGACCTTATAACTATTTTGTGCTTAGTATGATGTGGCTAGGAACTGGGTTTGTTGTGAGCGGAAACAAGGAGAATTTTCGGCTGCCTATAAACGACCAGAAGCTATGTTGGCCATAATCATAACGTTTAGGCTTTCACGGCCGGCGTCTTCATTAGTTAAAACTTCCGGGCTGAGAGGCCGTGGTCGATTTGTAAAACTTCTTCTACCTGACATTTGGTTGCCAACTGCGGGCAACATCTCCCGACGTGAGTCAACATCTAGCTGCCATGGCGTGGAGGTACCGTGTTTATATAGCGCATAGAGGGCACCACCATACATCACCTGTGGCCGACTGTAAGTCTATCTCTGATTAAGGTCATTACTCTCCATTGAAGGCAATCGATTGTCATATCGTTGGTGCAAAGTCGGCCCCATATCTTATCTAAGATTAAGCCTTCCTCTTTTCTGTTAAAATTATTGTGGTGTTTCTGAATCTCGGCACAATAATGCAATGTCCTGGTTAGCACGCTCGACCCACTAAATTTTATTTCATAATCACCGTCTTTCAAAAAATGCTCTGCTATAGCTGATTTGTTGGTATGTCCCAGTCGACAGTTCCTTTTGTGTTCCGTTAACCAGTATTGACATTTTTCTTCGTTGTTCCAATATAAACCTTCCCACAGCTGCACGGAATTTTATACAACACAGGAGTTGCTGTGTAGTGTCAAGTGTCTTTCGCCCATCTTAAACACTCACTAGTCTTGTTGGTGGGTCTAAAGGTTGTTTCAGCTTGAAACTTGGCCAGAACTTCCCTAATACGGTCCACAATATTGCGAATACATGGAAGAAAAACTTTTCCAGCTGAGAGTTGCTGTTGCTGAATGTTGTCAGAAGCTTTTCTACTGGGATGGAGTGCTTGATCTATCTCATTGTCATTTCTTAAAAGCCGTTCGCAAACGATTTAGTTCACTTGCAAAGAAATTCGCTCACAGCTATTATTAGCTGTGACAACCAATGTTTTAATGACACCTCTCTTCTGCCTGGGATGATGATTCGAATTCTTATGGAGGTAACGGTCAGTGTACGTATCTTTTCTATACACTTTATGCCCTAGACTTCTTTCTGCCCGTTTAATTACTGATAAAGTTGTCACTTACTCTCTTTCTCCATAGCAAACTGTATCTTTGGATTAATACTGTTTAGGTGCACCAAGAAACCATAAAATTCCTCTTCACCGTGATTACGTACCACAGAAGTGACATCCACATACCGATACTACTTCAAAGGGCATTTAATGGCAGACTGCAGCGCCTGCTGTTCAAAAAAATCCGTGAATAGGTTAGCAATAGCTGGACTCAGAGGGCTGCCCATGGCCACTCCCTCGGTTTGTTCGCAAACTCATTATCATACTGGAAATAAATCGTGGACAGGAAATGTCGAAACAGAGCAACTAGTGGGAAACATATTAGCTTTGTATGAAAGAGCTTCGTCAACGGTAGCCATGGTAAACAGCGAGATCACATCAAAACTGACAAGGATATCACCTGGACTGACAGTAATCCCCTTAAATTTTTTGATAAAGTGCAGTGGTCAGGGGCACTATGTTTGTCGGTTAAAGGTATATGATGTGAACAGCCCCATCAGGAAGTCCAACAGATCCTCGATTGAGATTCTACCGGGGTAGTTCGGTGGTGAGAGGATTACAGTAAATCATTCTAGTGCTCTTCAAATCAATCATGTACACTGCAAGCTATGTGACACGTTGAATTGTCCTACTGGTAGATGGACATCGTTCTGAGGAGAAGAAAAAACTGTATGTAGAGGTGGACATCGTCCCCAAGGATGTGTGTGTGCTTTTGCCGATCCACGGACTGCTACGAGTAAGAGCCAAGGCCATAACTCTCCGTCCTCCAGCCTGGAACCTCCAAACGAATGTGGCAGTCTGTACATGCCAACGGCCGTCTGTCCAACAAACCGTGAAACGTGATTCATCTCAGAAGGCCATCAGTCTCCACTCTGTAGACGTCCACCCTCGGTACTGGCCTTCAAATTGCAGCCATTGTGGCCAATGCACAGCAGTCAGCACGGGTGCATGAACCATACGCTTGCTGCTTAGTACCATATGCAGCAACGTTCGCTCAACGGTCTTTGGATGGGTGCTGTTGGTACCCCCCTTAGTTCATCTTGACGCCCAATTACCTAGCACATTAAATGAATTCGTAAATGCGAATAAGGACTGCCATCGACTGTAGAATGGAATGACGACACTGAAAATTTGTGTCGGACCGGGACACGAACCCGGATTTCCCGCTTATTACGAGCGGTCGCCTTACCATTCGGCTATCGGTGCACGCCTCACGGTCAGACCCAAACTTCCACATGTCGTGAACCATGAGTTTACGACCGGAACTCGTACATTCATTATGTATATTACCGTACAGGTCAGACGTTGGACTTAAAAGTCGCGTGCCCGGTAACGGCAGATAAATACGATATTGCGGTGCTTGCATTATGCTGTTTACGATGCAAAGTTCCTTTGGACATGAATACCTTTCTTAGATTTATTCTCAGTCCATATTCTTTACTCACTGGACTATACATTACATTCAGCAGATCATGTAATTCTTCTTCAATTTCACTCAGGATAGCAATGCAATCAGCGAATCTCATCGTTGATATCCGTTCATCTTGAAATTTGACTGCACTCTTCAAACTTTTTCTTACTTCCATCATTGCTTGTTCGATGTACAGATTGAACAGTAGGGGCAAAGGACTACATTCCTGTCTTACATCCTTGATATTCCGAGCACGTCGTTCTTGGTCTCCACTCTTATTATTTCCTCTTGACTCTTCTATATACTGTATACTGCGCGTCTGTCCCCATAGCTTACCTCTATTTTTCTCAGAATTTCGAGCATCTTGCACCATTTTACATTGTCGAATGCTTTTTCCAAGTCAACAAATCCAGTGAACAAGCTTTGATTTTGTTTTTAGTCTTGTTTCAGTTATCAACCGCAAAGTCAGAATTGCCTCTCTGGTGCCTTTACCCTTCCTGAATCCCAATATATCACCACTCATCCTCAATTTCCTTTTCCAATCTTCTGTACATTATTCTTGTAAGCAACTTGGATGCACGAGCTGTGAAGCTGATTGTGTGATTATTCTCGCGCTCGTAAGCTCTTGCAGTCTTCGGAATCGTGTTGATGATATTTTCGCGAAAGTCAGATGGTATTCTGCATATCAAGGTGCGTAGTCGTTTTGTTACCAGTTGCCTCTGTGTTTTTAGAACTTCTGATGGAATGTTATCTATCCCTTCCGCCTTATTTGAACTGAAGTCCTCCAAAGCTCTCTTAAATACTGGATCCCCTCTCTCTTCTAAATCTGCTCCTGTCTGTTCTTCTATCATATCAGAAAAATCTTGCCCCACATAGAGGTCTTGAGGGTACTCTTTCCACCTAACCGCTCTTTCCTTTGCATTTAACAGTGGAATTCCTGTTGCTCTTTTAATGTTACCACCACTGCTTTTCATTTCACTGAAGGTTGTTTTGACTTCCTTATATGCTGAATTAGTCCCTCCGACAATCATTTCTTTTTCGATTTTTCACATTTTTCGTGCATACATTTCGTCTTAGCTTCCCTGGACTACCTATTTATTTCATTCTTCAGTGGCTTGTATTTGTGTATTCCTGAATTTCGCTGAACTTTATTGTACTGCCGGCCGCTGTGGCCCAACGGTTCTAGGTGCTTCAGTCCGGAACTGCGCTGCTGCTGCGGTCGCAGGTTCGAATCCTGCCTCGGGCATTCATGTGTGTGATGTACTTAGGTTAGTCAGGTTTAAGTAGTTCTAAGTCTAGGGGACTGATGACCTCAGATGTTAAGTCCCATAGTGCTTGGAGCCATTTGAATTGCTGTACTTCTTCCTTTAATCGATCAAAAGAAGTATTTCTTCCGTTACCCATGGTTACTTTGCAGTTACCTTCTTCGTAGCTATGTTTTTATTTCCAACTTCTGTTATTGCCCTTTTTGGAGGTATCCATTCGTCTTCAGCTGTACTGCCTACTGAGCTATTCCTTGTTGCCGTATCTAAATCCCTAGTGAACTTCTAGCATGACTCGTTATTCCTTAGTACTTCGTATCCCACTTCTTTGCATATTGTTTCTTCCTGACTAATCTCTCAAAATTCCAATCTACTTTTCATCACCACTACATTGTGATCTGGGTCCATATATGCTTCTGGTTAAGCCTTATAATCGAGTATCTAGTTTCGGAATCTCTGTCTGACCATGATGTAATATAACTGAAACTTTCTGCATCACCCGGCCTTTTCGACGTACACCTCCTCCTATTGCAGTTCTTGAGCAGAGTATTGCTGCTACTGCCTGAAATTTGTTACAGAACGTAGTTAATCTTTCTCTTCTCTTATTCCTTGTCCCAAGCCCATATTCCCCTGTAATCTGTTCTTCTCCCTCAACAATCACATTCCAGCCCCCTATGTCTATTAGATTGTCATCGATGACACTTTTCCAGTTACAGGCCACATGTCCTGTACACACGCGTTATGTGTCTTTGATGCAGTGGTTTCCGTTGTCTACTGCATCTTCATGCCGTTTATAATTGCTGATTCTTCCGCCTTTAGGAGCATTTTCGCAGCCCAAAGACAAGGAGTGCACTGAACCTGTGTCTGCTTCTCTGCCCTCATTGACAAGGCCGTTGGCAGAATGAGGGTGATTTCATACGCCGGATGTCTTCTGCGGCCATTGCTGATTATTAATCAAAATTTAATGGGTGGTGGGTTTCGAACCCGGGACCAATGACCTTTTGATTGGTAATGAAAGACGCTACCCCGACACCATAGCTAATGAGACGTATAAAATGGCTGCTCTTGACACTAACCTATATTGTTAATTATTGCACTACAGTAAAAGTGTAAAAGAATATGACTTAAAAATGAACATAAACAGTCACAATCACAGGAAACTTTTTTTTATGTTCTATGAGGTTTTAGACGATATTCAGACCTACCACCATGATGGTAGACGGTGGCGGTGAACTGCTCATACTCAGCGTTCGTGGAGTCGTAGCACCTGCTTCGTTCACCGCCACCGTCTACCATCATAGTGGTAGATCTGAAAATGGTCTAAAAAAAGTCCGAAATCTCATAAAAAAGTTCCTTGCGGTTCTGACTGTTAATGTTCATTTTTAACTTATATAAAAAGCCACTGGTCTCCAAGAGAAATGTTCTAAAATTATTTAAAAGAATACATTTTACAGTGGCATAGTATTCCTCATTACATTTATCAACGACGCACTGTGTTAAATTAAGCGGGATGCAAGATAGTACGTGACGTGGGTGGTACACAAGTTCTCCCATTGTGTCTACCTGTACCGGAGACAGCGGGGGTCGTGCGGGTGGCAATTAGCGCTAAGTAATTGCCGTATAAACCGCTTCCGGCTTTATCGTGTGCCATTAAACGGTTAGCGGGCCGGCCGCGTATCAGCCGTTAGGCGTCGATGGGCAGCAGCGGCGACCACTGTGACTGGACGCGTGCCACGGTTTGCCGACCACGCCAGGGGCCAGGTCCGATACGACGTCACGATGCGGCGTCACAGCCGGCACGTCACGGGAGGCGGACTGCCCTGTTGCCAGTTACTGACTGCTGTTCCCACAACTGCGTGAATCACGGCGTATGAGAGACGCTCTGTCTGCGCGCTTTGATCAGCGGGCGATCTTCTGATTACCTCAAGCAGATGTGAAATTCTGGCAGTAGCAGCTATTAACGAAATGCACGGTTTATTTACTATAAATGAGTTGGAAAATACACTTACTTTTGTCTCATCTCAACATCCTCGAAGATATCCCTGAATCGCCAATAAAAAGAAGAGGTCCTTACTATATACTAGATACGCAGGAGCTGATTTTTTATGCGATATTATTAGATACGGTTTCCGTCTTTTTTCTTCCATTTTTGGATAGTGTGATAGTAACAGTATCGTATTTTGTGACACATTAAATCTGAAAGCAGGAACTTATTGAAGTTTTCTCATTCACAGCTTGTCGTTTCAGGCTCTTTAAACTAAAATGCAAGCCAGTGATTCTTGCATACTGCTCATTAAAGGCGAAGCGACTCACAGTTTTAAACTGAATGGGAGTTTCTTTACAGCGTACACAGTAAAAGCTTCATTTTGGAATCAACGATTAGAACAACTAGGATGTGACTAATTCCTTCATCACTAGGTAATTATCCAAAAGCCTCATAGGGAGTGGGAGACTACGCAGCAGAATAACTGTGCAACCAGCAGACTGTTGAAAATGTAATGAGAAACAGAAATTAAGACTGGCAGCGCTCAGTTCTCTGATAGGCAGCGCATTTAACCATGAAAATCAAATATGGCCCGAAGAAGAACACAAGAGAAAGAAAACTGGCGTTCTACAGATCGGAGCGTGGAATATTAGGTCGCTTAATCCGCCAGGTAGGTTAGAAAATTTAAAAAAGAAAACGGATAGGTTAAAGTTAGATATAGTGGGAATTAGTGAAGTTCGGTCACAGGAGGAACAAGACTTTTGGTCAGATGAATAGAGGGTCATAAACACAGAATCAAGTAAGGGTAATATAGGAGTAGATTTAATAATGAAAAATAAAATTAGGAACGCTGATAAGCTACTACGAACATCATAGTGAACGCATTGTAGTAGCCAAAATAGATACGCCTACCACAGTAGTACAAGTTTATATACCGACTGGCTCCGCAGATGAAGAGATTGAAGAAATGTATGGTGCGATAAAAGAAATTATTCAGGTAGTTCAGGGAGACGAAAATTTAATAGTTGTGGAGGACTGGAATACGGTACTAGGGAAAGGAAGAGAAGAAAAAGTAGCAGGTGAATATGGATTTTGGCTAGGATTGAAAGAGGAAGGCACCTGGTAGAATTTTGCACAGAGCATACATGCCTGACACACGGCTTAAGAAACATGTATACGTGGAAGTGGCCTGGAGATACTGGAAGGTGTAAGATTATATAATGGTAAGACAGAGGTTTAGGGACCAGGTTTTAAATTGTTAAATATTTCCAGTGGCAGATGTGAACTCTGACCACAATTTATTGGTTATGAACTGTAGATTACAACTGAAGAAGCTGCAATATGGTCAAATGTGTGTGAAATCTTATGGGACTTAACTGCTAAGGTCATCAGTCCTTAAGCTTACACACTACTTAACCTAAATTATCCTAAGGACAAACACACTCACCCATGCCCGAGGGAGGACTCGAACCTCCACTGGGACCAGCCACACAGTCCATGACTGCAACGCCTTAGACCGAAGAAGCTGCAAAAGGGTAGGAATTTAAGGCGATGGTACCTGAATAAACTGAAAGAACTAGAGGTTTTAGAGAGTTCAGAGAGAGCATTATGGAACGATTGATTAGAACAAGGGAAAGAAACACACTAGAAGAAGAATGGGTAGCTTTGAAACATGAAATAGTAAAGGCAGCAGAGGATCAAGTAGGTAAAAAAACGAGAGCTAGTAGAAAGCCTTGGGTAACAGAAGATATACTGAATTTAACTGATGATAGGAGAAAATATTATAAATGCAGCAATTGAAGCAGGCGAAAATAAATACAAACGTCTCAAAAATGAGATCGAAAGGAAGTACAAAATGCAAGAACGGCTAGAGGGCAAATGCAAGAATGTAGAGGCATATATGACTAGGGGTAAGATAGATATTGTTATAAAAAATTAGACATACACTATATGACCAAAGTATCCGGACACCCACAGAAACATATGTCTTTCACATCAGGTGCCTTATGCTGGCACCTACTGTCTGGTACTCCATATCAGCGACCTAATAGTCATTAGACGTCGTGAGAGAACAGAATGTGGCCCTTCGCAGAACTCACGGACTTCGTACGTGGTCAGATGATCGGGTGTCACTTGTGTCAAACGTCTGTACGCGAGATTTCCACTCTCCTAAACATCCCTACGTCCACTGCTTCCGATGTTATAGTGAAGTGGAAACGTGAAGAGACACGTATAGCACAAAAAAAGTACAGCCTGATCTCGTCTGTTGGCTGACAGAGACCGACGACAGTTGAAGAGGGTCGTAATGTGTAATAGGCACACATCTCTCCACACCATCACACAGCAATTCCAAACTGCGTATGATTCACTGCAAGTACTATGAAAGTTTCTCGGGAGCTGAGATGTCTTGGATTTCATGGTCGAGCGGCTGCTCCTCAGCCACATATCACGCCGGTAAATGACAAACGACGCCTCGATCGATGTAAGGAGCGTAAATATTGGACGATTGAACAATGGAAAAACGTTGTGTGGAGTGACGAATTACGATATACAATGTGGTGATCCGGTTGCAGGGCGTGGGTATGGCGAATGCCTGGTGAATGTCATCTGCCAGCGTGTGTTGTGCCACCAGTAAATTTCGGAGGCGGTGGTGTTATGGTCTGGTTGTGTTTTTCATGGAGGGGGTTTGCACGCCTTGTTGTTTTGAGTGGCACTATCACAGCACAGGCCTACATTGGTGTTTTAAGCACCTTCTTGCTTACCACGGTTGAAGAGCTATTCAGGGATGGCGATTGCATCTTCCAAAACGATCGAGCACCTGTTCATAATGCACGGCCTGTGATGGAGTGGTTACACGACAAAAACATCCCTGTAATGGACTAACCTGCCCAGAGTCCTGATCTGAATCCTATAGAACATTCGTGGGATGTTGTAGAACGCCGACTTCGTCCCAGGCCTCACCAACATACATCGTAACCTCTCCTCCGTGCAGCACTCTGTGAAGAATGGGCTGCTACTCCTCAAGAAACCTTCCTACACCTTATTAAACGTATTCCTGCGAGAATGGAAGCTGTCATCCATTCAAACGCTGGGCCAACATCATACTGAAATTCAGCTTTACCGATGGAGGGCGCCACGAACTTGTAAGTCATTTTTAGCCAGGTGTCCGAATACTTTTGATCACATAGTGTACCTTTGGAGAAAAGAGAACCATCTGTATGAATATCAAGACGTCAGATGGAAAACCAGTCCTAAGCAAAGAAGAGATAGCACAAAGGTGGTAGGAGCATATAGAGGGAGATTTACTTGAGGGCAGTATTATGGAGACGGAAGAGGACTAGATGAAGATGAAATGGGAGATATGATACTGCCTGAAGAATTTGACAGAACACTGAAAGACCTGTGTCGAAACAAGGCACCGGGAGCGGACAACATTCCATTCGAACTACTGATAGCTTCGGAAGAGCCAGCCTTGACAAAACTCTACAATCTGGTGAGCAAGATGTATGGGACAGGCAAAATAACCTCAGTCTTCAAGAAGAATATAGTAATTCCAATCCTAAGGAAAGCAGGTGTCGACAGGTGGAAAATTACCGAACTATAAGTTTAATAAGTCACGGCAGCAAAATACTAACACGAATTCTTTCAGACGAATGGAAAAACTGGTAGACGCCGACCTAGGGGAAGATCAGATTGGGTTCCGTAGAAGCGTTGGAACACACGAGGCAGAACTGGCCCTACGACTTATCTTAGAAGATAGATTAAGGAAAGGCAAACCTACGTTTCTTGTAGCAGCGAGGAGAGCTCCGTCTACCATCCTAATGGAGCCATGGGTCTGATGATGGTTTTGTAGAAACAACCGAAACCGGTTACCTATATTATTAAAACATACATGATGTGATCAAGACTGAACTTTAGTCAAAATATAACAATTAATTGATCACTGCTTTCCAAAAATGTTTACCAAAACTGTGCTACGTTTCTTGCATTTGTACGAGGGCTGTTTTTTAAGTAAGGGCCGTTCGCTCGTATAGTCCCGTAGTTCGCGCAGACGCCTAACAAGCCACCGCGCCACTTGCCGGCATCCTTCCCGTTCACACTGATGGAAGTTGCAGCTCTGTAGCTGACGTGTGCGCATCGCTGTGCTACTTTATAATGTTTACGATTATTGAATCGCCTGCCGCGTGTGAGATACGGTCAGTGATACGTTTTTTGACCGCGAGAAGCCTATCAGCTGCAGAAATTCATCGTCAGTTAACAGAAGTTTATGGCTTGAATGCAATGAGAGAAGGTAAAGTGCGTCAATGGGTTAGAGAGTTTACAAATGGCCGTCAAAACGTCCATGACGAAGAACGCTCAGGCCGGCCCTCTTGATCACTGATGATTTGGTGGCTGCAGTCGAAACATAGATTCGTGAGGACGGAAGATTCACAATTTCCACTCTTTCTTTGGAATTTCCACAAGTTTCAAGATCGGTTTTGTACAAAATTGTGTCTGAAAACCTAAACTTTAAGAAACTGTGTTCTCGGTGGGTACCCAGACTCCTCACAGAGGACCACAAAGGTAAGACATTTGCCACTTCATTGGACTTTTTGATTCGTTACGAGGAAGAAGGGGATGACATGTTGAGTCAAATTGTCACTGGAGATGAAACATGGGTATCCCATATCACTCCCGAAAGCAAGCGACAATCGATGGAATGGCGACACACAACCTCACCCGTCAAGGTCAAAGCCATACAGACGCTGTCAAAGCGCAAGATTATGGCAACTGTGTTCTGGGACCGGCGCGGTGTTTTGCTAGTGGACTTCATGCCACGAGGAACGACAATCAACTCAGATGCCTACTGTGCAACTCTAAAGAAGCTCCGCAGAGCAATTCAAACAAAAGGCGCGGCATGCTGACAAAACCGAGCGAGGTGGCGCAGTGGTTAGACACTGGACTCGCATTCGGAAGGACGACGGTTCAATCCCGCGTCCGCCCATCCTGATTTAGGTTTTCCGTGATTTCCCTAAATCAGTCCAGGTAAATGCCGGGATGGTTCCTCTGAAAGGGCACGGCCGACTTCCTTCCCCATCCTTCCCTAATCCGATGAGACCGATGACCACGCTGTCTGGTCTCCTTTCCCCAAACCAACCAACCAACCATGCTGACAAAAGGAGTTTTGCTCCTGCACGATAACACTAGGCCTCACACCTCTCAAAAGACTCCGGATTTGATTGATTCTTTTGGCTGGGAAGTTTAGGACTATGCACCACACAGACCCGACCTTGCTCCTAGCGATTTTCTACTTTTCCGCTACCTGAAACACCATCTTGGCGGGCAGCGCTTCAATGACGACGATGAAGTGAAAGCGGCCGTGAAATCTTGGCTGTCGGAGGAGGCGGCCGAATTCTTTGAAAGGGAATTAAAAACTTAGTTGTACGGTATGACAAGTGCTTAAATAAACAAGGCAACTATGTAGGAAAATAGGTAAAAGTGTGTAGAATCAGAAAATAGAAGTTTTTTTACAAAAGTATTTGTATCTTTTTTAAAAAATAAAAAGGGCCCTTACTTAAAAAACAACCCTCGTAGATTTAGAGAAAGTTTCTCACTATTTTGACTGGCATAATCTCTTTCAAATTCTGAAGGTGGCAGGGGTAAACTACAAGGATTGAAAGGCTATTTACAATTTGAACAGAAACCAAAATGCAGTTATGAGAGCTTAGGGGCATGAAAGTGAAGCAGGGGTTGAGGAGGGGATGAGATAGATTTGTAATGTATTCCCGATGTTATTCAACCGGTATATAAAGCAGGCAGTAAAGGAAACAAAAGAAAAATTTGGAGTAGGGATTAAAATCCATAGAGAAAAAATAAAACCTTTGAGATTTTACCACGACATTGTTATTCAGAGACAGGAAAGGACCTGGAAGAGCAGTTGAACGGAATGGACAGTGTTTTGAAAGGAAGATATACGATGAACATCAAAACAAGCAAAACGAGGATAATGGAATGTAGTCGAATTAAATTCCGTAATGCTGAGAGAATTAGATTATGAAATGGGACAATTAAATTAGTAGATGATTTTTGGGGAAGCAAAATAACTGATGACGGCCAAGGTAGAGAGGACATAAAAGGTAGACTGGTTATGACAAGGAAAGCCTTCATGAAGAAGAGAAGTAACATCGTGTGTAGATTTAAGAGTTAGGAAGTCTGTTCTGAAAGTATTTGTATAGAGTGTAGCCATGTGTGGAAGTGAAACATGGACGATAAATAGTTATGACAGGAAGAAAATAGAAACCTTCAAAATATGGTGCTACAGAAGTAGGTTAAATAGGTATATCACGTAACTAATGAGGAGCTATTGAACGGAACTGGGGAGAAGAGGAATTTGTGGCACAACTTTACTAGAAGAAGGAATCGGTTAGCAGGTCACATTCTGAGGCATCAAGGGATGACCAATTTAGTATTGGAGGGAAGCGTAGAGAGTAAAAATTATAGAGGGAGCCCAAGCGGTCAATACACTAAGCATATTCAGAGGATGTAGATTGCAGTAGTTACTCGGAGATGAAGTAGCTTGCACAGGACAGAGTAGCATGGAGAGCTACATCAAATTAGCGTCTGGACTCAAGACCACAAAAACAACACTAGCACACAAAAACAATTACAGTGTTCCATTTCAAAACTCGCTGCTCTGCTTGTGTTTTACTGTGTTTTATAGTTGAGACCCGTTAAGAGGCCAAAGGGCCTTGCAGATTAAGCTTCGACAATGGCACATAACTACTGCTCTCGGCGTACGATATTTCAACTTATTAAAACGCCATTAGAACTAATTTGTACGAAACTAATGGAGGAAGTGGTTGATTGTCACGTTCGTGGCACTGTACGTCTAAAGGGGAATACATATGCTACAGTTACAGCCACATCTGTGCAACTGTGTCAACATGCGGCACAGTGACACTAATTCACTAAACAGCTTGTCTCTGTTATAAAGTCATAACACTGCCAATAATCTTCGAGCAAAAGGTGAATTTCCTTGAAGAAATAGAATACGTTCCAGCTATGGATACATTGACTCGAAGCACGTAGTATTCAAAAAGTAATTATTTTTAATACGGGTTACGTCAGTTACGTTATGTGCCATTTGGTCTATCATAAAGAGTTGAGAGGTAGTCCACAAAATACCTGTACAAATTCAGACCAGATTAACGATTGCTGGTGTGTCACATCAGCTAGTTTCCTAAACCAGTTCGTACAGCTAAGAAATGACAACACAATCGGCCAAAACACAAAAAGGATCCACCTCTTTCGAAAATATGCGTCATATATTATTTTTCGATTTAATAGTAAAAACTAACAAGACTAAAAGCATATTATAATACAGGCATAACAATTCCAGTAAACAGGAGTGAGCAAATAAGCTGTTTCCGAAATAGATGCGAATGCCTGACTTTCGCCGCTAACTACAGTGGTATGTTTTATCCTAGTCAGTATAAATTTCGAGATAGTACCACCATGTCGTACCTCATCAAGAAATACAGTTCGACCAGTGTCAGAATAAAATTCAGTCGTCAATTGCAAATATATTTTTATTTTTCATCGCCGGTTTTGACAAATTAATTTGTCGTCTTGAGAAACCTGGGTATTTATAATATCCCTAATTTTGTAGGCTTCTGAAGGTGACAAGTTAATATGTGGAAGCTGGTAAAGCGAAATAAAAATTATATTCAAAACTGACGAATGAATATTATTCTGAAATATACACTACAGTTGCCGAAAATTACAACCACGAATAAAATATTATACTAGTGTGTGTTACATGTTACAATTTCATGAACCCTCGTATCTCTTAAAGGAGATGTGTCACGTGTCGCCCTCGCATATTGGTGCTACACTTCACTCTCTTGAATGAGTTGGGAATTATTTCAGATATTCCTGGATCACCTCGTAAATACTCACAAAACAGTACCACAAGTATCCACAAAAGTGTACAATTCGCTGCTCCATTCATCCTTATCAACGGGAGTAGCGTACACTTCTCTTTAGGAATGAAAGCTGACATAAAAATAAATAGAATTGAAATCGGGTAATCTTTGATGCCAAATGTAGGCCGTAACAGACCTATCTATCTTGGACCACTTTGGCATGTAGATGTCTTACATCAGCAACGTAATGTGCCAGTGCCTCATCTTTTACGTATCCCTTGAGAGAGAGAGAGAGAGAGAGAGAGAGAGAGAGAGAGAGAGAGAGAGAGGTGAGAGGGATGGTGAGCGTATGTCCAAAACCTTAAGACATCAACACATTTCTTTTAAAGCCTCTTAAGCTGTTTGATGCCTTCCTCCATCACCATCTTCCTCCACCACTTTCATTTGAGAGTGCTTCCTACAGCCAACAACATCTTGCAATATTTTCAGCATATCTCCTACAAAGTCTCCCAACTCCGCACCTTTCAGTATCAAACTAACAACTTGCGGAAATCTTAGTGCATGTCTCACTAACCTGCTGCTTCTTTTCGTTCAGGTTTTCCACACATTTAATTTCTCATCTAATCTTTCTAGTGCCTTTCTATTTCCTAATAAATCAGTTTTTTCTACTTTCTTCTCGCACGGTACATCCTTGAACACAGCGCCTAATTCTTCTATGATTTTCTTCAATCCTCTTATCACTCAACGATGTTTCTTGTCCTGGAGAATATAGCCACATGTCGAACTTGATACACGTATTTTTGTAATAAATGGTTATGTATTATTAAGGCACATGTGTGATTTAATGTTGGTGTGCCTTTGCTACGCAGTGTTCTCAACGAACAGTGAACAATAATCGCGAATTACGTAGAAACGTTGGCAATGAAGATGGAAAGATCACTGTCTTTTTGCTACAGTCAGAAGTTGCAGTGGGCGAAGAACATTATTAGCTGGCGATCCCGTGGAAGCTCAAACATAAACTAGAGATTTCATGTATAAAATAAACGCTAACCGCCTACATGCACATCAGCGGAATCTCCGAACCAACAGACAGTATCAGTGAGCTTAAAGGATAGAACGGATGTAACAATACCGAGCGCTGGGGCCAGCGACAAGTCAGGCAATCAAAGTACTCACGTCCACCTAAATGCACGAAAAATTATCATCTAGATAACAGCTCAATTTAATTGCAACACCGTACACGTTTTGCAATTCTATTTGAAGCGAATGGAGCAGAACACTTGTTATTCCGCTCTTTCGCTGCATGTTTCCAATTACATTCGCAAATACATGAAAGCGGAAATGGCTTCATATGTGTACTCGTGAAATTCATACCACCTTTACATTTTCATCGTAATGGAAATTTATGTGACGAATAAGAAATATTTTCACTCTCTTCGTAAACTAAAACTCGTTCAATAGCCGAGTAGTTCCGTCTACAGAATCAGTCTTTCACCTTAAAATTGTGTTTCACTGTCCTTCATTGAGATGACGTTACTTTAACTTGATTTCGAATAATATAAGTAACTAGTGTATTGCGGATTTTTAATTATTTGTTTTACGGTAATATTCAGTATGTAGTTTCTAGCCTGTTTCAGCCTTTTCATGCCCATCACAAAATCTCTGCGCTGGTTTTGCTACGAATAAAATTCAATGTGATACGTCTGTATGCTTCTTACGCCAGTAGTTCAATACCTTTATCGTTCAATAAGTTTTTCTAGCATGGGAAGCACCCTACTTCGAATGAGCAAAACCGAATAAACTTGATTTTTAAATAATGTTTTTCATACGAGCAGCGTGGCGAGCCATTACATCATATTTGGTGTGGTTGTACTTAAGTAGTACTGTACCAAAAACCACAGCGATCACATTATCTGCATACATTTACCAGTCCACGTTCCATTCAAATCTCTTTTCATCTCTTCCTTGAAAAACGGTGCTTGCATTTTGATGAAGAATATGTTAGCAACGTACGGTACCAGAGAAAATTCTATTTGCGTAAATATGTCTGTGTGCCAACAGATATTGTTTCAAATTCATATGAAATATTTTGCCTATCTCAATGAAAAAAAAGAAAAGGGATAAGATAACGGGATACGGGTGTGGAAAATCACTGGACCGGACTCAGCATAGAACATTAAACCATTTTATTTATTAACAACAATACCACATAAAACACACGTTTGTAGTCTGAGCACAGAATAAAACAATGTATCCTGATATTTTGTAATTAAAAATTCAAGATAGCAACGGCCACTGGCCTTCAGAATTGTACCGCAAATTAAAACCCAGCCGTAAAGGTACAGTTTAAACAACGACTGGCTACTCTTACACATTCGTTGAGTCATAAATCAAAGGGATTTGAACGACAGCCAAAGACTCGTAAAAACTTATTTACCCAGAAGGAAAAAAAACACTAATTAGTTAATCAACTTCAGCATCGCTGGCCGCCATAGAACTCCGCAAGGAAGGATAGTTCATTTAATTAAAAAACTTGAATATGGCAAAAGGTCAATGGAAATTTATAGCAAACAAAAGAAATCTTCACGTATTCGTTAATTAAACCCGGCCGTACTTTACTCAACTCTATAACACTTGACAGTTTAACTACGACCAAGATATTAATGCAAGTGTCATATCAAAAGTTCTGCACACTGTAGGATAAAATTGATTAAAATAATTTCTTTTACAAAACGCCTCTACAAGAATTCTATACAATCTCCGTTCTCGGTTATGGCAGCTTCTCAACGTTTTGGCAACTTCTGCATTCTCGATAGTGCATCTTCACTCTTGTGCTGTCTCATTAATCTGGTCAGCTCGCTGGGATCTTCATTAATTGTATCAACTGAGTTATTCCTTAAATTTGAGAAACAAATCAAAGTCTGGTGGGCCCATATTAGAACTGAATGGTGCGTCGGGAAGTATTTACATCTATATTTGTAGTGCGTTTCTATCGCTGGTAGGGCAATATGCGATCTTGCATTACCGTGCAAAATGCGGACACCATCTGCAAATATGTCAGACTTTCTTTGACGAATTTTGGTGCACAAAACATTCTGCAGAAAGACCTTGTAATAAGCGACTGCCACAGACGTCCCCTGGGGCAATCTGTTTGTACCTACGATTGCAGTCATGCTATACGCGAAGATCATCATCAGTTTCATATTTGATTGTTGGCGTCGGAACTTTAACGAACGTGGAAAGTCATAACTGCTCTGTTGTAACGACTGAGACTTCAGTTGTTGCTCAAAATCTCGTATCCAAGTCTCATCAAGTGTAGCAATTCTTTTCAGAAACTGTTCTCCTTCTGTTCGATAACACTGAAGCATCTGCCCCGTCATTCTTTGGCGACCTGCATTTTGCTCTTCACTCAGAGCTCTTCCAATAGCTTTGGAAGGCTTACAATCAAATAAGGTAGAAGGGATAACTTTCACTCGGAATTTCTAAAATCAACAAAACGACTATTCACGTTTGTGTGTAGAATGTATGGGCCTGCCGATATACCACCTGACTTTCAGAAAAATGTCATCCACACAATTATGAATACCGTAAGAGCTAATAAGTGAGAGCACAGTCAGCTTAATAGCTCGTACGTAATAATGCCCTGACAATAATAATGCTGATAATAATAATGCCCTGAAAAATGGAATAGAGAACACAGGACTTGTTAAATGACGATCCGTTTGGCTTCGGGAAAGGTAAAGGCACCATCGAGGCAATTCTGACACTGCGGTTGATAATGGAAGCAAGACGAGAAAAAAGTGAGGCGCGCCCATGAGATTTGTCGACCTGGAAAAACCGTCCGAAAATGTGAAATGGTTCTAGATGTTCGTAATTATGAGAAAAATATGGGTAAGCCATAGGGAGAGACGGGTGTATATAAAACATTTACAAGAGTCAAGAGGAAATAATAAGAGTGAGCGACCAAGAACGTAGTGCTCGGTTGAAAAAGGGTGTAAGACATGGATGTAGTCTTTCGTCCTACTGGTCAATCAATCAATACGAACCAATGTTGGAAATAAAATAAAAGTTCTAGAGTGGAGTTAAAATTCAAGGTGGAAGGATATCAATGTTAAGATTCGACGATGACATTGCTATCCTCAGTGAAAGTGAAGAAGAAATACTCGATCTGCTGAATGGAATGAAGAGCCTACTGAGTAAAGAATAACGATTGACCGTAAATAGAAGAAAGACGAAAGTAATTAGAAGCAGCAAAAATGAGAACAGCGAGAAACTTAAATCAAGGCTTAACGTCATGAAGTAGAAGAAGTTAAGGAATTCTGCTACCTATGCAGCAAAATAGCCCATGATGGAGGGAGGAAGAAGCTCATGAAAAACAGACTAGCGGTGGCAAAAAGGCCCTTCCTGTCCAAGAGAAGTCTACTAGAATAAGAAATTGCCCTTAACTGAAGGAATAAAATTCTGAGAATGTGCGTTTGAAGCACAGCTTTGTATAGTAGTGCGCAGAATTGGAGAGGAAAAGACTATATTCGAAAACACTGGCAAGACGAATGGACAGGATGATGAGGTATCTGTTACGACATCAAGGAATAACTTCTATGGAAGTAGAGGGAGCTGCAGGCGGTAAAAATACTGGACTGGAATATATCCAGCAGATAATTGGGGATTTAAGTCGCATATTTTGCTCTGAGGGGAAGACGTTGGCACAGAAATTGATAGCTGAAAAAGAGAAGCAGTTGCCTCACATGTTTTTCGTGGAAACTCTCTCAAAATCTCATTCACAATAACTTGAGAGGTGTAGTCCGTTGCTGTTCTACATCTACATCTACGTGGATACTCTGCAAATCACATTTATGCACCTGGCAGAGGTTTCATGCCTAGCAGAGGGTTCATCGAATCACCTTCACAATTCTCTACTATTCCAATCACGTATAGCGCGCAAAATGAATGAACACCTATCTCTTTCTTGTACGAGCTCTGATTTCTCTTATTTTTTCATGGTGATCGTATCTCCCTATGTATGTCGGTGTCAAAAAAATATTTTTTCATTCCGAGGAGAAAACTGGTGATTGTAATTTCGTGAGAAGATCCCGTCGCAACGAAACACTCATTTCTTTTAATCAGAGCTCGCAAGTTTTCGTATTTTTCGCATGCTCTTCGAGAGCGGAGCGGTAGAAAAGTAGCTTAAAGATGGTTCAATGAACCCTCTTCCAGGCACTTAATTGTGAATTGCAGAGTAATCATGTAGATGTATTGATGTACAAATTATACCCACTGTTCGTGAAATTTTACATTTTATCAGTGTTCTTCAATTTTTAGCAACGAGAAAAAAACATAGGAAATGTTTGTGAGTTTAATTAATGATTTTGGTCACTGAACCAGATGGCAACATCATGTAACAACGTATGAGTTTTGTACTAATGAAGTGAAGGTTGTAAGTAACTTCAACGTATATTAATCAATGTGCAAGTTCTTGCAGTATCTATATCTACATGGATACTCTGCAGATCACTTTTAAGTGCCTGGCAGAGGGTTCACAGAACCTCCTTCACAATTCTCTATTATTCCAATCTTGTATAGCGCGCAGAAAGAACGAACGCCTATATCTTTCCGTACGAGCTCTGATTTCCCTTATTTTATCGTGGTGACCATTTCTCCCTATGTACGTCGGTGTCAACAAAATGTTTTCGCGTTAAAGTTGGTGAGTGGAATTTCGTGAGAAGATTCCATCACAACGAAAAACGCCTTTCATTTAATGATGTCCAGCCCAAGTCCTGTATCATTGCTGTGACCCATATTTTGCGATAATACAAAACGTGCTGCCCTTCTTTGAACTTTTTCGATGTACTCTGTCAGTCCTATCTGGTAAGGATCCCACACCACGCAGCAGTATTCTAAAAGAGGAGTGTAAGTAGTCTCCTTAGTAGATCTGTTACATTTTCTAAGTGTCCTGGCAATAAAACGCGGTCTTTGGTTAACCTTCCCCACAACATTGTCTATGTGTTCCTTCCAATTTAAGTTGTTCGCACTGTAATACCTAGGTATTGTGTAACCGAAGTCTAACGAATTCCCTTTAGAACTCATGTGGATGACCTTATACTTTTCGTTCTTCCAGGAATTTTGAAACGAATGCTGTTGTCCAGGACCATGTGCCTCGAACAGCGCAGATCCGTCACGAGATGGGGAAATTAACAGGCGTCGGTTGTGCTGAGAGAGGCCTAAGCTCTGTAGTGTGCGAGTGATACAGACGAGAACCTACGTCATAGGGGAAACCCGTAGGAGCTGTTTGTGACCAGTGAGGCGTAGCAGTGTTAAATATAGCAGACCTAAGATCGGCCACAACGGGAAGCAACTGTGAAAAATATTTAATTCTGTAATAATCCTGGGAATGAAGCCACAGTAATCATAATGTACCATATTTCATAAATGTTCATGGTGATCCCAATAAAACTTGAATACTGATCATATATATAATAGTTTAGGATTCATTGTTAAAGTGAAATTAACAAGTTTTGTAACAAAGACCTGAATGCTTTGGTGGATCTCAGCGATCGACATTTCATACAAAAGCGCACCATTAAAATTTCAAATGTTGTAAATATCAACTATGTAACTTTATTTGTTTAAAATATATAGTAAATTTAAATTAGCAGTATTTTCAGTTAAGCATCACATCATCATTTCCTCCACACAAAACACAACGAACGATGACAGCATGACACCTTATTGAATCATTAGGTAATATAATATTTGTTATGAAGTTTAGTGCATAATACTTACTTTTGTACTTTGTTTATTTATCAGAAAGCACATTGGTGCGAGGCTAATGTCCGTGACATTTAAATTTAAGAAAGAAATTGTATTACTTTTATGTAAAAGAATTTAACGTTTGTTATGTAATGGATATTATTCTTAATTTATTTAGAATGTGAAAGTGGTCAAGCTTTGATTATTTAAATATGTCAAAATGTAAAATAACGCAGAATAAGCTGTAGCCAATAACATGGACGGCTTCAGGGAAGGGAACTGCACTAGTCAGTTGAGCGACGATGTTCTGTACGTGGGAGTGCTGGTGCAGACGCGAAAGCGAACAGGTGGTCTGGAGACACCAAAGTGGACAGTTCTGGTTTAGATACCAAAGGGTACTGTTCGGATTGAGACGAGAAAGTGGACAGTCAGTCTTTAGGAAGTGCAAAAACATAGAAAATTTCGCGTTGTGTGGTATTGCGTGACTTAGTCTCTGAGCGGTGAGCAGCCGCACGCCTGGTGTGTACTCTAACTTTTCGCACAGATATAAAGGTGGAGTATTGGACTTGTATTTCGAGATGAGATTGTGAACGTTCGAACTGTGTCAAATGGATATGGGCTCAACTGTGAAAGTAACTCTAAATACGACTACTTTCTCTATTAGTTTGCTTTCTGAATAAACATTATTCTAACTAAATCGCAACTATGTCGTCTGCATTATTTATGTGTCGTTAATTTAGTTCACTACATTATTATTACTGTTCTTATGTGTTATATTAATTTTATATTTCACAAGCTGTTATCAGCCAGACAATTTAACTAAACGGTCATAAGTGTCTAATTTAAGACGTGTAATGCGACACGTGCGGTACAACCCCTAGACTAGTTTGAGCCAAGACATTTCGACGAAAAGGAACCGCATGTGAGCCCGAACATATTTGGGATGTTGACTCGGAGTCGGGGGCTTGTCCGGGATAGGAATTTGGAAAGTGTTAGTTGAGGGATAAGAATCCTGTAAAGTGTTTGGAACAGAATTGGATCCTGAAAGGTGTTAGTTGCGGAATATAAATTCTGGATAGTTTTAGAAATAGATTTTAATTCTACAAAGCGTTTCCAATATACTATCTGAACTTCGATTGGCAGGACCTCTCACAAAAGTTAAATGTGAGATCGGTTCAGGACTGCATATTAGGTTTCTTTAATAGTTGTGAAATTACAATTGTGATTCTCACGGTTAACGGCATTCTGTGATCTAGGTTTTAAGTCTGTGGCAGTTTAGGCAGTTTGCGTGGGGTCTCTGAGCTACGAACTTTGTAACAGTTGTGGGCACCGAGTTTTAGCAGTTGCTAGGAGTCATAAAACAATAACACGGAAGAAGAGGCGACATCTAAAGCACGTGGTTCCAGCCAGCATTGGCATCCTCAGCAGGAGTACCACAGCAGAAGCTACGAGATCTTCAGCGTCGGCTTCAACTGCAACATCGGCAGCAATACCATGGCAGAAGGATCCAATACGACAAAGATAAGTACCTGCGCTGATAGCGAGATTATGTATGGTTCTGTAGTTCAATCGCCATTAGTGGACATCCCTAATTTTAAGCAGTCGGTCCATCTGTGTGGGTCCGAAAATACTATCGAGCCGCTTAATCCGAAGTCGGAGCGGGAGAGCGTGATTGGCGGTGAATTTAGTAGGGCAAATAGTCAGAAACCAGGCGAGGGAGATGAATTTTGGGGAGACATGATGTCGTAATTACTGCAAATGATAAGAGGATTGAGATCTAAAATTCTGTTAAAACAGATATAGGATCCAAAATCAATTCTGTTAAAACTGATACGGGTGACGTAAATTTAAAAATCGATTCGGTTCAGTCCGAAATTGCTTGGGTTGTGAAAGAGGAAGTAGGTCAAATTGCTAATGGAATCGAGGAATTGTTAGACGGAAAATAAAAACCATTTGGGAAGAAATGGGCGAAATTTCATATGAAGTTAGGATACTTGACTCTAGGGTAGATCAAGCGGAGAAAAATTTCAGTGATAAGGTGGACAAGTTGTAGGTAGATCTGGGAGACAACGTAAAACATTATGTGAGTAGGCAAGTTGCTCTAATGGCTGAGACAACAGAGACTATTAGCAACTTATCCGTTCAGATAGTAAAGGGTAGAAAGATATAGATAAAATAAAGGTACAAGTAGAATCTGGCATTAAAATAGAAAATGGTGAAGTTAAAAAGAAAATCAATGAAATAGAAAACGAACTGAATTCTTTAGCTACGCATCAAAGCTCTACAGTGATCAGTGTTCCGTGATGAACTCGGGAACTGTCAAATGTTTTGGAGACGACGTGAAATGTCACCCAGCAAATTTTCTAGAAGCATGCAGGGATGGTTTTATAAGGGGAATGTCCTACGAGGCGAAGATAAAATACTTGAAAAGACTTTTGGAAGACGAGCCGCAATCGTGGGCAAATATACACAATGATACGTTCATTGCATATGAAATATTTGAAAGCAGTTTCTCGAATAAGTTCTGGAGAGAAGCGAAGGAAACGTAATTCCAAAATGAGTTTCTGAACGGGCCAACATTTAAATACGGGAACGGGTGGATGCGAGAATTTTGTAAACGTGAACCTGCCAGATTAATGCATGTGAAACGTCCATTGGGAATGCTTACTGAAATTACGACGTTGAAAAGACGGTTACCGGAAAATTTGCAGTGGGATGTAGTGCATAGTCCTAGCAACTCAATAGACGAGTTTTAGGACTTTCTAGAAAAAATAGAATGGGCGTTGAAATTTAAACCGCAAAGTTAGCAGACAAATAGTTTTCAGACTGTAAATCATAACTACAGCCCGAGTAACTACTACGAAGGATATCGGGGAAGTTATCAAAGAAACGCAACCAGCAGTTTTGATAAGGGAAACGGTAACAGGAACACATCCAATGATAAGTTTCAAACGGGTAATGGGAACGGGTATTTTCGTGACAGGGACCGACACCAAGAACGTATATTTGATGGACCGGCACCTGGCGAAATGAACCAGTCTAATGAGAGATCGGGAAACTAAGTATCGCCGCGTCTCAGGTCTGGAGATGGCAAAATAAACCGACGATGAATAGGACGCGAGTAAAAGGATATGTGATAGGTGTCAATAAATCGGCAGAAAGGCGTCAGAATTTTGAAATGATATTAGTAAGAGATGAGAATAAAATAGATAAATTTTCGAATCAGATCGTACATAAAAGACGTAATCCCAAGATAATGAAGGATAACGATAAAGGCGGTGACGACGATTTAGAACTAAGTGATTTGTTTTATGAATATGAGATGAAAGAGTGTGTGAATGTTAACACAATGAAAGATTCTATGTGCGAAAAGGAGGCTGAGGTGGGGCTCAATTTGGTAGAGATAGTATGTCTAAAGAGGTACTAACCAGCGGTAACAACTATAATGATGAAGGTGATGATGTTCCAGGTGATATTGCGACGGCGATAGTTATCAACTAGCTTAATAAGGGCAGCATAGCATTAGTCTCGTGAGCTGTTGATGAATTTATGCGTGTATCGGCGGATATTGGTGAATTGGTTTGAAGGAAGGCAGTAATGATGTTTTATGTGGTGAAGTTACGAAAGTTGAAGCTGCCGGTATTGATACTTCAGAGGAAGAAATCTGTGCATATATTTCTACTAATGGAGGTGAACCCAAAATTCTGGATGGATCTGTGGATCTTGAATATTTGTTTGAGAATGAATGTTGATATGAATTTGGCGCAGGAGCATGTAAGAGAGGAAAAGTAATTATGCTTAGATTCAAATCAAAACGCAACGGATTTTAATGGTACTGTTGATTCTGAAGTTGCACGACGCTGTAGCTACAATGTATGTGATGTAACAGCAGAGGATGGTGAAACTATGAACGGTTCTTATATTGGTGATTTTTCGACAGAGGTAAATGAGGTTTTATGTAGCGAGTTGTATGATGTATCAGTGGCTGTTGAAAGTGCTGTTTGTGAAGGTTTTTGCAGTAACGTGGAAGTAAAAAGTAATACTTTCGTTCATGATAATGATGCTGTAGTTACTAATGTCGATAATTTTAAAGAAGAATACAGTGTGTTTGAGTGTAATATAGAAAGTGATATTTGGACAGACTGCTATCCTAAGAAGGAATGTGATTTTACTGTAACTGATTGGCGATGGTCCGGTATAACATTACGATCGTTATTGCCTCATTTGTGGACCCGAGAGAAGTTTAAAATAGCGAGAGGTCTAGATGGGAGAAAAAATGAAATTGGGGCGAATTAGTTTGGGATCGCTACGAAACTGAGGGGTGGATCGAACTATGTGTACTCTAGAAATGGAAGAGAAGGGACGAGCCATAGAGAATGATTTATTGAGGGAACAGTGTTTAGAGCGAAAGAAATGAGTAATTTTCAGGCTATCATTTAAATTAAAGTAAATGACTGAAAGAAGATGCACTCCTCTATTCGGGAAGTAGTGTGTCAGCAGTGTCGAAAGGTTTTGTACATAGTGTAGAGAATAAGAAGTTAGTATTACTACCTGTAAATAGTGTAAAAATTAAAATGGCAGTTTGCGGTGTAAGTAAGCCGATAAGGCAAGAAGTGCTCTAGGAATTCAAGTGAGGGGTGAATTATTTCAGTATAGGATGCTTTGTAGTGAATGGACTTGTAAAATATGTGGTGCTGTGAACAGATTTCTTATGTAAATATTAAACTTCGCTTCATTGCGTGGGAAGAAGCTTTGATTTTGAAATTGGGGGTGAAAAAAGAAAAGTTAAATTTAAAAATCTTTCGATGACGGACAACCAGATTGCGTACACCATAATTACACATGGTTGGGATGAAGAGAACAATATGTGTGACAAGATAAAGAAAACGGTAGAAGTAGCCGAGGGTATATCGGAAGTAGGGAAAAGGAGTTATGTGAACTGTTGTGCCGTTATGAGGACATATTTTCTGATCGACCCGAAAAAGTAACAGACTTCTAATGCTCCATTAAAGTGCAGATGCACGAGCCGATTAAGTGCAAGCCTTATGAAACTCCTATTACTGATTTGGAAGCCGTCAGGGTCAGGTAAAGACAAATGCTAGAATGGGATATTATAGAGCAGTGTAAGAGCGATTATTGTAATCCCATTGTAATTGCAAAGAAAAAAGACAAATCGGTTAGAATCGTGTTAGACGAGCGTAAGATAACTAAGGTAATCGTGAGACAACTCGACCAGCGTGGTAATATGGACTGCTGCAAAACTTTAGGAACATAATATTGACGTCTAGTGTTGACCTGACCTCAGGATTTTGACAAATCCCATTGGCAGAAGAAAGCAAACGTTACATAGCTTTCTAATTCGAAGGACGAAACTACTTGTTTAAGGTTGTACCGTTCGGCCTCACGATTTCAGCGGCAGTATTTGTGAGAGCGCTGGGCCATGTCTTAGGACAATGTTTGGTGAGTAAGGTGGTGATCTATGTGGACGACATTTTACTAGCGACGGTATCCTAGTATGAACACTGTAAATTGCTGTAGGAAGTGCTTGTGACCTTAAGCCGAGGTAAGATAACGTTAAAGATTTGCAAATGTAAATTTTTCCAAGCGGAAATTCAGTTTCTAGGACACACTCTTACATCTGAGGGAATTTTTGCCAAGTACCGAGAAAGTGAAATCAATCGCGGGTTGTAAAAGGCCGACCAACAGAAAGCAGTTAAAATCGTATCTCAGAATACGTGGGTTTTATCGAAAATTGTTGGGGGTTGGAGGAATGAATAGCCCAAATTTATGTAAAGTACTAAAGAAAAACGTATCCTTGAAATGGAGCGAGGAATGTGGAAATCAATTTCAGGACATAAAGGATAAACTGGGTGCAAGCACGATGCTCTATTATCCCAACATGACACTACCGTTCTGTTTGTCGTCGGACAGTTCAGATTATGAGATAGGCTGCGAAATATTTTAAGAAAAACAAATCGACGGGGAGGAAGAACACTGGAGTGTTGGGATAATAGAGCATCTTGCTTGCACCCAGTTTATCCTTTATGTCCTGAAATTCATTTCCACATTCCTCGCTCCATTTCTAGGATACGTTTTTATTTAGTACTTTACATAAATTTGGGCTATTCATTCCTCCAACCCCCAACAATTTTCGATAAAACACACGTATTCTGAGTTACGATTTTAACTGCTTTCTGTTGGTCGGCCTTTTACAACATACTCAACAAACATGAACGCGGTTACAGCATATCAGAGAAGGAGCTGCTTTCAATCGTGTATGAATTCAAAAAGTTTCCTATGTATTTGGCAGGTAGAGAGGTAACAGTGTTATGCGACAATAAGGCCCTTAGCTTTCTGTAAGATTGTAGAATACTAAAGGACCGTTTGATGCGCTGGGCAATGTTCCTGCAGCAATTTAGTTACCAGATACGCTACATTAAAGGGACCGAGAATTGTATTGCCGATGCTCTGTCGCGGCTACCCGTTGGAGAGGAAGACGATGAAGGGGAGGAGACAAAGAACGAATTTCACCTGCTGTACGTGAAAGGAGTACCAGGAGGGAAAAGGAAATTCGTGCGATCAGCATGGGTATGACGAAAGCGCAAAATGATGACCCTCAATCGAAGAACATCAAAATGAACTTTGACAGCAAGGGCTACGAAAAAATATCCCGCTATTTCAAGATACATAAGGGTGTGCTGTTTCGCAGAAAAGACGAGACGACGGATCACTAGAAACTGTGCTTCCCAGACAAATATGTGGAACAGCTAATAGATTACGTCCATGTAAGTCACGGTCATTACGGGGCCCAGAAATGCACGGAACTTATAGAGTAACACATCCACATTAGTAACCTCGCCAGATGAGTACTCACACAACTGGCTGCCTGTGATCGATGTCAGCGAGTAAAAATATTGCACTACAACTCAACAAAGGAAATGCAAAGTATAATACCGACCAAGGTAGGAGAGTTACTGCCGGTTGACAATTTTGGCCCACTGTCCACAGGATGTGGCGGTATGAAGTACACATGTGTTGTTGTGGACCTCTTTTCAAAATTTATTAAACTTTGTCCGATTCGGAAACCAAACAGCAAGACATTGATAGCCAAATTAGAAAAGGATTTCTTTAAAAACTTAATCAAGCCAGAAAAGCTGTTATCTGACAACGGATCTCAGTTTATATCAAACGTTTGGAACGACCATGGTATAAAACACATTAAAATATCCGTGTACCACCCGGGAAGTAACCCTTGCGAGCGGTATATGCGAGAAGTTGGACGACTCTGTCGGACTTACGAGAGTAATAGGACATTCAAAGTGGGTGGAATACGTAAGTTCATTTGAGGACGATCTAAACAGCGTGAAATGTAACGCAGCCGGATATTCACCCTTGGAAGTGATGAAACTATGGAGTTCCCGCAGCGCCAAGCTGAGTCGGCCGCTGAGAGGGGGCAGGCGGTAAAATCCCGTATTGAGAAGTTGACAGCGGAAAGGAAAAAACGGCATGATGGGTGGTACAAACCAATTCAATAAAAAATAGGAGTCAAAGTACTAGTATGTACGAAAGAAAAGTCCAGCGAAGTAGATGGAGAAATAAAGAAGTTGTTTGAGCTGTACTATGGGCTGTTTGTAGTGGCAGAATGTCCGCACACTAATGCCTACCGACTTAAAAACCTTGTGTCAAGGAAACTTGTAGCATTAAGAAACGTGACAGAATTGAGACTGTACACTGAGGAGGGGAAAGTGGGGCAAGGAAGAATTGCATCTGTCTTTTGTGTTTGGATTATAAGATTATTAGGAGGGATAATTTGCAATGTTTTATTACACGGTTTATTACAGCTTGTTTGTTATTTCGTCGCATAAGGATTTTTTCTGGCACAAAGTCTGTGCAAATATAAAGAGGTAATTTAGACGCACATTTGGGTGCGAGAAGGTCGAAGAACTTTATTATTTGCTGAACGGTATCAAGTCAAAAATCAGTTCACAGTATGCATACTTAGGTTTTTGCGGGTATGTAAGGGGTTTAATTATGTGTATGTATATGTTAGGCTTCAGTTTTTAGATGGTTCCATGTTTGTTGTAATTTCCAAATTATAAGTTATGGTCATGCAAATTTGGGTGAATGGAGGCTGAAGAACTTTGGAAAATGAAAATTAATAATGCCTACCTAGGAAGAGAGATGTATATTTATCTACTTATCTGAGAATATTTTGGGGGAATAATTTATTGTTGTATGGAGTAACGATTTGTGTACGCAGCTTCACTGCACGGAATTAAAAGAGGGGTGAGGTTTGTTTACCTTTGTTGTTAGTTTTGAGTCCAAGGGAGGTATTTAAATTAAAAGAAAATATTAATTTGAAGATGTATTCGATTGGTAATATGTCACGAAGCGCATGTCTCTAGTGGGACTTGAATAACGTGTCAGAATCATTGAATAATTAACGCGCATCTTGCAAACGCTGTAAATCAATTGTTTACTGTGTAGTTTCGATCTGTTACTGTCGATTCCACTGGCGGAAGTGTTCAGTGCAGATCCTGGGTGGTTTCGGAAAGTGTTTGATTTCTGGTATCTACACCCGATTCGAATTTCAACAGATTTGTAATCGAAAAACGTTGGCAATGGAATGCAGAGTCATATAGAATTTCGTCGGGGTACTCTGCTCTGAATCTGTGGAGCGACGCTGGAGACTTCGTTGTGACAAAAGGTTCTGTGAAAGTGAGAGCAGCGGCGCTGATTTTTCTGTGGCATTTCAATAGACAGTCGATTCTGATAAATGCATAGTTTTATTTGGCATTTAATTAATATGCCACAATTCATAATTTATGTTAGGTAAAAGTGTCTTTAAATTTAAAGCGTGTTGCATCAACACCACTACAAATAATTACACTGTTGATCTGGCGGTAGGAATATTTATGTCACTGCTTTATGAATTTGTGTTTGTATATTTGGGTGCTACTTCACAACATATGGCACGCCAAGATGTTATGAAGTGGAAGTGTGTGACTTAACGAACATTTCGCTCTCATTTAAATATATGGGCGAAAGAGACAGCCTTCCAGGAATTAAGAAACGAATCCTGTCATCCAGGATCGTGTGCCACAAAGAGCGCAGATTCGCCAAGACATGGAGAAATTCACAGGTATCTATTGTGCTGAATGAGGCCAAGCTGATCAAGCCTAAGCGTTGTAGTGTGCGAGTGAGACAAACAAGAACCTACGTCATAGGAAAACCGCGTAGGAGCTATTTGTGACCACGGAGGCGTAGCAGTGTTAAATATGGTGGACCTAAGCTCGGCCATAATTGGAAGCATCTATAAAAACTATTTAACTCTGTAGTAATCCAGGGAATGAAGTAACAGTAATTTTAATCTACCATCTTCCTTAAATTTCATGGTAATCCCAATAAAAGTTGAATATTCGCTATAAATATAATACTTTAGGATTTACTGTTAAAGCGAAATTAACAAGTTTTGTAACAGAGACCAGAATGCTTAAATATGAACGCTTTGGTCTATTTTAACGATCGATATTTCATAAAAAAGCGCACGCATCATTTAAATTTGAAATGTTGTAAATATCAAATCTGTAACTTTATTTGTTTTTAAGATATAGTAAATTTAAATTAGCAGTATTTTCAGTTAAGCATCAGATCAAAGTTTCCTCCACACAAAACACAATGAACGATGACTGAATGACACCGTATTGAGTCATTAGGCAATAGAATACTTGTTATAAAGTTTAGTGCATAATACTTACTTTTGTGCTTTGTTTATTTATCAGAAAGCACATTGGTGCAAGGCTAATGGCCGTGACATTCAAAGTGAAGAAGGAAATTGTATTACTTTTATGTAAAATAATTTAACGTTTGTTATGTAATGGGTATTATTTTTACTATATTTAGAATGTGAAAGTCGTCAAGCTTTGATTATTTAAATATGTTAAAATGTAAAATAATGTACAATAAGCTGTAGCCAATAAGATGGACGGCTTCAGGGAAGGGAACTGGACTAGTCAGTTGAGCGACGATGTTCTGTACGTGGGAGACGCGTCCGGAGACGGGCAGAGGGACAGTGCTGGTGCAGACGCGAAAGCGAACAGGTGGTCTGGAGACACCAAAGCGGACAGTTCTGGTTTAGACACCAAAGTGTACAGTTCAGATTGAGACGAGAAAGTGGACAGTCAGTCTTTAGATCGCTAGGAAGTGCAAAAACATAGAAAATTTCGCGTTGTGTGGTATTGCGTGACTTAGTCTCTGAGCGGTGAGCATCCGCGCGCCTGGTGTGTACTCTAACTTTTCGCACAGATATAGAGGTGGAGTATTGGACTTGTATTTCGAGATGAGATTGTGAACGTTCGAACTGTGTCAAATGGATATGGGCTCAACTGTGAAAGTAACTCTAAATACGACTACTTTCTCTATTAGTTTGCTTTCTAAATAAACATTATTCTTACCAAATCGCAACTGTGTGGCCTACATCGTAGGGGCCATTAATTTAGTTTCTGGTATTATTATTACTGTTATTAAATGTTATATTAACTTCGTATGTTTCATACGATTTCGCAGACGTGCCATTAGCCAGACAATTTAATCAAAGGGTCACAAGTGTCTAATTCAGGGAGTCTAATGCGACATGTGCGGTACAACCTCTAGACGAGTTTGAGCCAAGACATTTCGACGAAGAGGAACCGCATCTGAGACCGAACATCTGTGGGATGTTACCTCGCAGCCTACTAATGGGTTCCTGAATGAAGTGGCTAATGTTCCTGCTTGGAGTGCGACAACTTGAACAACTGGTAGATATAGCGGATGAGTGGTAATTGTTGTTACCTTCTAGAGCCTTTTTTGTGGAAACATAACATTTGTTTTTGATGGCCAGGAAATTCTATCACCTTCTTCACTTTCAGATGTGGATTTGTTAGATTTCTCAGGTTCGAGCTGCTTCCGTTTCCGTCCACTTTGTCCAAGCACAAGATTGTCTTCGGGACTGCTTCGAATCATTTCAGTGTTTAGCCTTGGGATATCTTCACGATCTGATTCAGTCATTACTATTTCATCAGTCTCTATATTATCAATTTCTTCGCTGGAATCAGAATCACTGTCATATCCGTTTCCATCTATATCTTCTTGAAGCATTTTCGTATGATTTTCTTCGAAATTTGCGTCGTCTCCACGCAGAATACTCATCTAAAATAATACAAAATAAAAATTCAAATACTTGCCGGATATATTATGCACGTTATACTACCGCATATACTTATTCAATCAACATTATTGCTTGAATTAGTTCCTGCTGTTACACTTACCTTATGTAATTCTGTATACGTAGACACAACCCATCATGAAATTTACGTCCCAGCACTCAGTACCACTAAGTGAAACAAACGAATTCCGACAATGCATACCCACTGAACAACCTCTATGAAAGCTAGAAAGTTGCAGTGAACTATAGCAATGTGGTGCGAAAACGGAATAGATAAAGCAATGTTACCGATACTGCGTCGTCTAAATAACGAGGATTTATGATCTAGGGTTAAGCAAGTTAAGGTGAAATATCTTCTGAATTATTAAAATGAAACATCGTCCTCATCTGAGGATTAAAGTTTAACACCAAACGTAATAATAGTTACTACATCCCGAATTTGTGTACACCTTCTGAATTATCAGAGTCCGTAGAGTCCATGGATGATGCCTCAGAGTGTTGGACACGACTGTTGAGGATGTAGGACCCGGCTCACGTGAACTGTATTCTGACGAATATAGCTCTGATTCTGTGACCTGTTGTGCCGTCAGCTCTTTGTCCAGAGAACCCTAGCCATGAATCCCTGGTGTCGACTGAAGAGAGCGGCAGGTCGGGGTTCTATAAAGCTGTTCAGAGGGGAAATACTGTGGCGCCTTCCAGGTACCACAATAGCTGCTGCAGGAGTGATGTGCTGTGTTCGAGTTGCTTGCGCCTGGGAGGTGCGGCAACCGCGGTACAGTGAAGTGTGGCTGGTTACTGGACGTCACGTTCTTCTCCCTACTGTGGAGAAGGTGGAGCCATCCCACTGTAGAGCCGCAGTTGTGATGTAGGGAACAGCCGAAGACACAGTATGTCCTCGTTCCGAAGCGGGTAGCTTCATCGAGAAGAAGAGAGCCTGACAAAACAAGAACCATATATTTCAAGAAAATGGCGACCATGCCGACAAAGGCGGGGAAACCTGGTAAGGCCAGGCTTGTGGCGCATTTCCATGACGCGGAGCCGGAGCACCGGGGTCGTCCATCCGATATCCTGCGCAGGGTGCCCTAAAGAGAAGGTGGGGGCACTCTGTGCAGGTTAGAAAGTGCTGGAAGTCGCATGAGGCAGCCACAACCGGAGACCTCTATGAATTGCGAGCAGGTTGGTGTGCCTCAGTACATGGTCTAGGCGCACAGCTAAAGTGTCTGTCAGTGAAAAAACCACGTACATGACGCAACCGGGCTCCATACTCCTAAGGGAAGATGCCTGGGAGATGAATCGGGGTCTGAAGAAGTGTGCTGAAAGTTGGAACGAAGCAGAAAGGTTGACTGAACCAAGGGTCATATCCGCTATGGACGAAGTGCGCACAGCAGAATCGGCAGAGCATGGAACGACACCAGCAGCGAACAAAGAAAGGGACAGTTCATGGAGGGAACAGGAGCTAAGGGCACACGTGTCCCAAGAGATGTTCTAGTGGAGGGATATATCAAGTGAGCTGCCAGCATGATGGCGTTGCTGTCCCTTATGGAGACACTGATACTTGATGAGGATGTACTGGAGCCTGAAAAGTCGTCAGAACTACAGGAGGTGCTGGGGCTGGGGCTGCTCACGGCCTGTAGGATCACTGGGGCCCGTGGAAGTACTGGAACCAAGGAGGCAGTGTAGTGACAGAACTGTCGATGGCGGCAGGAGAGAATCACTGAGGAATGCAGACCTGGAGGAAGAGTATCAGTCATGTGAGGAAGGTGAGCCATGAATCGAAGACTATTTCTGAAGGAGTTGTAGCCTGTGTTGATCACGCCAGGACCGAGACAGCACCGGGACGGGTATGCTGCCAGAGGAAAAGCTCAGAATTGTACTGCAAGACCTGTACTTGAGGCCGGCCGCGGTGGTCTAGCGGTTCTAGGCGCGCAGTCCGGAACCGCGCGACTGCTACGGTCGCAGGTTCGAATCCTGCCTCGGGCATGGATGTGTGTGATGTCCTTAGGTTAGTTCGGTTTAAGTAGTTCTAAGTTCTAGGGGACTGATGACCACAGTAGTTGTCCCATAGTGCTCAGAGCCATTTGAACCATTATGAACCTGTACTTGAGGATGAAGCCGAGATAACACGTCCCACAATTGAAGTGGGGTCGCACAAGTGAGTAACGGTATCGATTGCCTCATAACTCCCAAGTCGAGAGAAAAAATTCTAGTGATGGATCAGCACTGATAAAAGAGCAAAAGATACCAGTTAATTTGACCGACATTGCTCTTCACGCGCAACACTCTGACACTTGATGGCCGAGAATTACTATGGCTCGACTGAAAATCGATGTACAGACTATTTTTACACACACACACACAGACACACGCAAGCACGCACGTACTCAGACACACACACACACACACACACACACACACATAAGCACGAGTACGTGCGCAATGTAAAAACCTCCAAAAAGAGAATAGTGAAGAGAAACACACGGTATTGCAAGGCCATGCAGCCCCCAAAAATGTAAAAATGTACACATGGCATCACGTCAACACTCACACGAAATAATTGCCAACGTGTACATTAAAACTAGCGTTAACGGAACAGGCACAGGTAATTGCATAAGCGTCTAACATAGCAGAGCACCGTAATACACTACTAGCCATTAAAATTGCTACACCACGAAGATGACGTGCCACAGACGCGAAGTTTAACCAACAAGAATAAGATGTTGTGATATGCAAATGATTAGCTTCTCAGAGCATTCACACAGGGCTGGAGCCGGTGGCGACACCTACAACGTGCTGACACTAGGAAATTTTCCAAACGATTTCTCATACACAAACAGCAGTTGACCGGCGTTGCCTGGTGAAACGTTGTTGTGATGCCTCGTGTAAGGAGGAGAAATGCGTACCATCACGTTTCCCACTTTGATAAAGGTCGGATTGTAGCCCATCGCGATTGCGGTTTATCGTATCGCGACATTGCTGCTCGCGTTGGTCGATATCCAATGACTGTTAGCAGAATATGGAATCGGTGGGTTCAGGAGGGTAATATGGAACGCCGTGCTGAATCACAGCGGCCTCGTATCACTAGCAGTCGAGATGACAGGCATCTTATCGACATGGCTGTAACGGATGGTGCAGCCACGTCTCGATCCCTGAGTCAACAGATAGGGACGTTTGCAAGACAATAACCATCTGCACGAACAGTTCGACGACGTTTGCAGCAGCTTGGAGTATCAGCTGCGGTTACCCTTGACGCTGCATCACAGACAACGACGAACCTGGGTGCACGGATGGCAAAACATTTTTTCGGATGAATCCAGGTTCTGTTTACAGCATCATGATGGTCGCATCCGTGTTTGGCGACATCGCGGTGAACGCACATTCGAAGCGTGTATTCGTCATCGCCATACTGGCGTATCACCCGGCGTGATGGTATGGGGTGCCATTGGTTACACTTCTCGGTCACCTCTTGTTCGCATTGACGGCACTCTGAACAGTGGACGCTACATTTCAGGTGTGTGATACGACCCCTGCGAAACCCTACATTTCAGCAGGATAATGCACGACCGCATGTTGCAGGTCCTGTACAGGCCTTTCTGGATACAGAAAATGTTCGACTGCTCCCCTGGCCAGCACATTCTCCAGATCTCTCACCAATTGAAAAAGTCTGGTGAATGGTGGCCGAGCAACTGGCTCGTCACAATACGCCAGTCACTTCTCTTGAGAAACTGTGGTATCGTGTTGTAGCTGCATGGGCAGCTGTACCTGTACACGCCATCCAAGCTCTGTTTGACTCAATGCCCAGGCGTATCAAGGCCGTTATTACGGCCAGAAGTGTTTGTTCTGATTGATTTCTCAGGATCTATGTACCCAAACGGCGTGAAAATGTAATCACATATCAGTTCTAGTATAATATATTTGTCCAATGAATACCCGTTTATCATCTGCATTTCTTCTTGGTGTAGCAATTTTAATGGACAGTAGTGTAAATATAATTATGTGCATTGTCAGGAGATAGAAGGGAGAGAAAATAAGTAATAATAATATAATCGCGGAATATGACAGAACACACATAAAAAAAGCTTAGTACTCTAGCCTAAGAATTTTAAATAACAGATGATTCACACAAGGCACTGCCTCACATAGAAATGCCAAAGGAGGAATTTGAAAGCACAAAACAAGCAGTGACCACTGGTAGTACAGCAGCAACACACACTGAGACCAACAAGCCGCAACGTCTCAGAACGTAGGGAAGATACAAACGCAAGAAAGCCAACATAAACAGTCAGCAACAATTGGTGGCCGTCAAAATATGTACCAGGATTACGAAAAATACTCTACGGCAGACACATGAACACAGAGGGGGAAACGCTATTTCTTTGACCATAAGACACAGATAACAAAATCCGGAAACCAAAAGAGCCTTAAAAACGCTTACCATCGACGCTCTTGTCAAGCGGAGAGCATAGCAGGACACGCGTTTCTATCTCTTCGCCACTATTATGTGTGGTGCAAGCTACAATCAAAAGATGTGTCCAGATAGTCAAAAGCTAGGTAGAACTTAATTACAGGCTACCTCAACCAAGTAGGCAGCTTCTGAATTTATACAACTTAAGAGGGATATAAAATGTATACTGGCAATCCCAAGGAAAGCGTTTCTGAAGAAGAGGAATTTGTTAACATCGAGTATAGATTTAAGAGTTAGGAAGTCGTTTCTGAAAGTATTTGTATGGAGTGTAGCCATGTATGGAAGTGAAACATGGACGGTAACTAGTTTGGACAAGAAGAGAATAGAAGCTTTCGAAATGTGGTGCTAAGAAGAACGCTGAAGATTACACGGGTAGATCACGTAACTAATGAGGAGGTATTGAATAGAATTGGGGAGAAGAGGAGTTTGTGGCACAACTTTACTACAAGAAGAGATCGGTTGGTAGGACATGTTCTGAGGCATCAAGGGATCACCAATTTAGTATTGGAGGGCAGCGTGGAGGGTAAAAATCGTGGAGGGAGACCAAGAGATGAATACACTAAACAGATACGGAAGGATGTATGTTGCAGTAGGTACTGAGAGATGAAGAAGCTCGCACAGGATAGAGTAGCAGGGAGAGCTGCATCAAACCAGTCTCAGGACTGAAGACCACAACAACAACAAGAGGGTCCTGATCTGTTTAATACATATATAAGAACTGTTTCTACATGCTAGAGCTAAGCAAACTGCCAAACGGTCTGCTCAACTAAAGTAACATGAATGTAACCCAAAGTCTGTATAGTCCTTGGATGATGCAGTATCGAAGCCTGGGAGCGTTGCGTACAGTATGGGAGAACGCAGAGTCTTTCTCAAGCGCGCTGCACTGCGACGACTGTAAGTCTGACTGTGGGACCGACTGCGCGGTCAGCTGTTGACCCAGAGAATCCTAGCTGTAAACCCCCAATGTCCATCGACTGAAAAGCGGCAGGTCTCCTTCTCATAAAGCTTTCCTGCGGAGGCATATCAAGAACCAGTGCCAATGTCATGTGGCTCACGCAGGCTAGCTAGTGTCAGCGGTAACAGTGATGTGTCCAGAGGTTTTTGCGACCCTAGATTATGCAACGTCTGTTGCACGGGTAGTGTCCTACGATGGAGCTACGAGGGCCTAGGTATCACTGTTGCACGGTTAGTGGCTAGATCGAAAGTCGACAGCCACGGATACCACAACTACATACTGTATCACATGCCATCAGAATAGGTGAATAAATGACCATAACCATCAATTTTCATCTTACTAGATCCTTCCAGAAATATCTAAACATTTTAACACCACATATTATTATAAGGTGCGAGTTACAACTATTAGAAAAAATTGCAGCAAGTAAATCAAATCTACTTAATTTTTTGCTTTGGTTTTGGTACTAACTTACATTTCACCTGCTATAATATGTTTATACGTGTGTATATAACACTTCTGTTCTTTATCTTGTGCAATGTATACATGTTTACTAGAAAAAATTCGAATACATGTACAATATAATAACAACAAGAATGCTAAAATACACACTCTAAATGAAAGGTGCAGTGTGCTGAAATTAAGATGTCTGAGCCTTTTAAACAGTTTCTTTGCTGTAATAAGACCTTAAATCTCAGGAGAGTAGCATTTGTTACCTGACTTTCGTATTTATGTGGTTTATATCCGGTTCTTATTCATTCTCGTGATCGCACACGGGTAGTCTAATATTCATTTTTGGAAACGACTGGGGTAATTACATGTCCTAACCTCATTCGTATTACTGAGCAAATGGAAATGTTTACTTATAATTACCCAGTCGAACGACGATTTCTTCTTGCTTTTTTATGTCATCCTTTCCCGTTCTGATTGTCGATATGTTTCCGTACCTTATTCGAGTTTAGTTCATTGTAATTTGCGTTGTACAGTATTTCATGTAATAATTACGTCGATTACTTCGTTCCCTGTGACACCCCTACGACGTTCTACACATTCAAATTTTACGTAAGTTTCGAGATTTCATTCGGAAGGAATCGAAACTAATGTAGAATTTACAAAGTGGAAGCAAGAAACATTCATAGGATTTGTCGACCTAGAAAAAGCGTTCGACAATGTAAAATGGTGAAAGAAGTTCGAAATTCTGAGAAAAATATAGGGAGAGACGGGTAATAGGTGATATCTACAACGGCCAAAAGGGAATAATGGGAGTGGACGACCAAGAACGATGTAAAATGGTTCAAGACTGGATATAGTCCTTCGCCCCTACTGTTCTATCTGTACATCGAAGAAACAATGATGGAAATAAAACAAACGCTCAGGATTAACTTAAAATTCAAGGCGAAAGGATATCAATAATACGATTCACTGATGACGTTGCTATCCTGAGTGAAAGTGAAGAAGAATTACATGATCTGCTGAATGGAATGAACAGTATAATGAGAAGACAATATGGATTGAGAGTAAATCAAATAAAAACGAAAGTAATGATTAGTAGCGGGAATGAGGACAGCGAGAAACTTAAAATCAGCATTGACGGTCAGTAAGCAGTTGAAGTTAAGGAATTATGGTACCTAGGCAGCAAAATAACCAATGACGAATGGAGCAATATGGACATCAAAAGCAGGCTAGCACTGGCAAAAAGTGGATTCCTGGACAAGACAAGTCTACTAGTATCAAACATTGCCCTTAATTAGAGGAAGAAATTTCTGAAAATGTGCGGTTGGAGCACAACATTGTGTGCTAGTGAAACATGGACAGTGGGAAAAACGGAACGGAGAGGAATGGAAGCATTTGAGATGAAGTGCTACAGACGAATGTTGAAAATTAGTTGGACTGGTAAGGAATGAGGATTTTCTGCGCAGAATCGCAGAGGAAAGGAATGTGGTGAAAGCACTGACAAGGAGAAGGGACAGGATGGCAGGACATCTGTTAAGACATCAGTAAATGACTTCCATGGCATCAGGGGCAGCTGTAGAAGGCAGAAACTGTAGAGGAAGACAGCGATTGGAATAGATACAGCAAATAATTGAGGACATAGTCGCAAGTGCTACTCTGAGACAAAGAGATGGGCACAAGGGAGGAATTCATGGTGGACTGCATCAGACCAGACTGATGACTTATAAAACAAGAAAATATATAATGACGAGTGATAAGCTTTCCAGTTTACCTGTGCCTTAAACGGTAACACTAAACCTTGTGCGGTTTTTGTATGGTGGACGTAAACATACAACACACGCGGATATCAAGCACAATGCCTTGAGTTTTGCTCTTTGACACATAATTTTAAAGTTTAAAAAGCAAGCTGTGAACAGCGGGCGGGCTGTCTGGAAATCCAGTTCCGAAATCAGTGGACCGCATTGGTGAGCCACTCGTCAGCGATATGGCGACCGCGTTGCGCTCGGTGTGGAGTTCAGCGTTCGGTGCGGCCGCGCGGCCGGCCCGAGTGACGGCTGCGACAAAGTGCTTACGCTTTACCTACCCCCCTCTCTGATTAACACAGGCCTGCACTCGGCGCGCTTTCTCCCGTCTCTGTCCTAATTACACGCTGATTGAGTCCACACAATCGCATACACAAGCGGGCCTGCATTTTACGCAGCCCTCAAAATATGCCACTCGTGCGCTCCAGTATGCAATTAGCAGCTCGTTGTGCATAATTCACAGCGACAGCACACGTACGGTTGGCCACAGCCAGCTCGCCCCATGTGTTCCTGAAAATACCGGCTGTTATGTCCATAGCCATAAATACCTTGCCTACCACAGTAAACTCAAATGCAGTTACTAAAGCAAATACGCATGTAAATGGATGATTTCGGATTTCTCGTCCCTTGATTCCACATTAGTATAGAAAGCAATTGCTTCCCTTATTTGCGTAATGATGTTTATATCTTTTAATTAAAAGTATCATGTTGGCAAAAACAGTTTACCAAAAAAAAATAATGAATTACCGGCCGACTGGAAAGAGAGAATTAGGTCCACGTCGTAGGAGATGGATGGATGGTTGATAGAGACCGGAACAGGTGACAAAAATACCTAATTCTTGAATGGAGATGATATTGATAGTGGATTTAGCGCTGATTCCATGCATAAATGCTCTAAGGAAACATAGGAAATACACAATAGTGTGTACAGATTACAATCTCAACCGTCCATCTCGAAACATTTTCTGATGAACGGATTGTGTATTAGCAAAAAATTGGGAATTTATCGTTACTGCATTGTGATGAGTTGATCACTAAATCATTCACTTGAAAATATTGTGTTACTGTAGGTGTTTAACGGGGAGAACAGCTTGGACAGGCTAACAAGGCGACCAAATGTGTCCGTGTAGGATGGGCATCCTTACGGAAGACGTTACATTCCGAGTACTACATGCTCTGTCCATAAAAGACGGCCAAAAGCAAGTGTTCGTTGTGTGTGGTTTTGTCTGCGAGAATATCCAAGTGCTCATTTCTTTGCGTGTCTTGTTGTGCTGGTATCCAGAGTAAGTAACTCGGCAGCCGTGTGGTTTATATTCTTAAGATGAATGCTGTTGTTGCTCCGCATTGCTGGGATGGTCTTGTTCGGATCATGCGGTCTGACGATCTGGAGAAGGTTCAGGATGGTCATTCTAAACACTAAACTATTCTAACGGGGGAAGTTTGACTATTCCTCATGCAGCTCAGCAAAAAAACAGAGGGTGCAAAACACACACACACACACACACACACACATACACACACACAGAGAGAGAGAGAGAGTAAGTGGATAGTTGCTTTCGACACGTCATGAATATTTTTATTGGATGCAGCTGACTGTCTTAAGTATCACTATGTGGACGATGTGGCCTATTCTACTCCATATTTTAAATCTATGTGACGATGCTGTGCTGATAATATTTATTTGTTTTGACGATGCCATTATGGCCGTATCACTTTAGCACATGGTGTAAAAAAGATCTGAGGATGGTCATTACAGACTGAAACCGCGCATCGTCTAAAGAATTCATTTGTGATCAGAGACTGGAATAAAAAAGCATTTCCATACATTACTGTTTGGTTGTCACTGAGGCGTACCGTCCGATGCTATCGGTACAAAATCCATCGGCATCATGAACTGTGTGAAGCGGACGGCATTTGCGGTGTGGGCGTTTCAAATGATGACGGAAGATGACGATTGGTTGAGTAACTTGTTGTGGACCGACGAAGCTCATTTCACGCTCCGAGGGACTGTCAACGCCCACAACTGCAGAATTTGGGCTACCGAAAATCCTAGAACTGTCGTGGAAACTCCATTGCACGACGAGAAAGTCACGGTATGGGTTGGATTTACCACATCTACCGTTATCGGGCCTTTTTTCTTCGAGGAAATGCGTGATTCTGGTTTTGTAACTGCTACCGTGACGGGTGAGAGGTACGCCGATATGTTACAGAATCGCATCATCCCCAGCCCGGCTGATAAATACCTGCTGGAACTTACGATGTTTATGCAGGATCGTGCTCCACCCCATATTGCTAGACGCGTGAAAGATCTCTAGCGAGCGTCGTTTGGTGATGATCGTGTGCTCAGCCGCCACTTTCGTCTTGCTTGGCCTCCTAGGTCCCCAGACCTCAGTCCGTGCGATTATTGGCTTTGGGGTTACCTGAAGTCGCAAGTGTATCGTGATGGACCGACATCTCTAGGAATGCTGAAAGACAACATCCGACGCCAATGCCTCACCATATCTCCGGACATGCTTTACAGTGCTGTTCACAACATTATTCCTAGACTACAGCTATTGTTGAGGAATGATGGTAGACATATTGAGCATTTCCTGTAAAGAACGTCATCTTTGCTTTGTCTTACTTTGTTATGCTACTTATTGGTATTCTGACCTGATGAAGCGCCATCTGTCGGGCATTTTTTGAACTTTTGTATTTTTTTGGTCCTAATAAAACCCCATGTCATTCCAAGCATGTGCGGCAATCTGTACCTCTCTATCTACATTATTCCGTGGTTTATACAGTTTTCAAATTTATACTGACTTTTTGATCACCCGGTATATCAAACTATCCTGTAACATACGAACCACTAATTAACAATTCGCATTTGTAACACAAATATATAATGTAAATACACTAGAAAAACGCAACATTGCGCGTTAAGTAAATGATACCCACACAAATTGTGTGTGAATTCCTAAGGGACCAAACTGCTGAGGTCATCGGTCCCTAGACTTACTTACACAGTACTTAAAGCAACTTATCCTAAGAACAACACACCCATGCCCGAGGGAGGACTCGAACCTCCGGCGGGAAGGGCAAAGCAATCTGTGACATGGCGCCTCAAACCGCGCGGCTGCACCGTGAGGCTATACCCAAACAAACAACTCAGTCAAACAGCTCAAGCACCACTAGCTTAGTCACATACAGTCACAGAAACGTAATTTGAGTGAGATCATGTAAAGTATTCGTGAATGAAAATGTTTAAACGTCACGATTAATAACCAGAAAGACGATTTAGAACAGCCGCTGTTGGACACAACGTATTCATGCATACGGAAATCGGAGGCTCACCATAATTTCTTGCAGATCGAAGCGTAAGATGAGAACCGCTCGACTAACGGCTGCCATCAAGTAGGTGTCATGACGATTTCCTAAGAATCGGGAACCACCGGATACTATTCACCAGATGTTCCCTGCACCCAGTTCTTGAAACTGGCAGGCAGGAACTTAACCTTGCACCACAGTGGACACAGGCTTCTTGCAAACTCAAACGCCCAGAACAATAAGGATTCAGTGCAGCGCGCAGTATTTTCAACGAGCATTCTTCACGACCACAGCCAATGCTCGATCCCACCGAACCTGCAGTAACCGAAAACGCAACTCTTGGCAGCGGACCAAAGTACTGTCGGCCACGATGTCATGGTGTTTCCTCCAGCCTCTGTCAAACACACCTTTCAACCGTCCGTCACTTCGAGAGCACCCCCTGGACGCGACAACGTTTAAATGCTGGCTGGCAGACCTGCACTCTGCAGGCCAGAAACCGCTTGGGAAGCGGTTGCGCCCAGAGAGACTAATTACGAGCGGGAACTGTAGATATCAAAATTTGCTTGCACAGCACACATTAGAAAATTAAAACTTTGCGCCAATATATAGAACGTCTTGCAGGCGAGGATTGCTTAGCAACAGATAGCCAAACTGACTTCATACCAACGTTAAGTCGTTTCACGGAGGTGTGACTTCCAAAATCAAATGTGAGGACCTAGAATCTGGGACGGTCACCTGTCAATCATTTATGATATAAAGAAAAGACGGAAATTCCCTTCCTCCTTCCCCAAAATGAAGCACTAAAATTTATCAACCCAAAAGTCCTGCATTCGAGCGGAATACTCCTCGTACTTCACTTAAAGCGGGATACGGGAACCACCCTGAAAGAAACCACATTGTTATGAGAATCTTTTTCTATCCAAATAGACTTGATGTTGACTACAGATTACATCCTCAAAAACAGCCCTTGGGCAGTCACTCGAAAAAGAAAAGTGTATCGTAAAGTTGAAAACAAATGTTGATATTACTAACATTAAGCTTCGTCTCGGGAAACGGTATACCCTTTATTGGATGTATGACACTTGCAAATAGTGCTTTTACTGGAATTAGTTTCTTCTGTCTGCCACATGTGCTCAGCTTTTAGGCACTGGATTTCTTTGGATATCGCTAATTGTTTTTGTTTCATGTACGTCAACAGTTTTTCTCTGTGGAGCTCTGGAGCTGACTCGCAAATAGGTGCCTCCTACCAAAGTTGAAGATGGTAAAGAGCTGCCCAGAATGCCAGGCATACACTTTGTCTGGATGAGAAACTGTGTGCACGTTACTTAATCCTGTTTGGAATCTGTATACTGAACCCTTGCGCGATCGACAGCTCATGCTGCGTCTCTTGGAATACGATCTTTGACGTAGATGGGGCGTGGCGTGTGTGCAGCGACTGCCACTGAGACCATTTTGTCCGTGTAGCGGCAGCACGGACAGCGCGTGTCTGCTGGGCAACCGGGTCGGCTGTTTTTTCTAGCGCCCACGTGACTTCCTAGTTGGTCTGACTGAGCATCATTCGGACAATGGGAATGTGCACAGGAAACCGGGGTGGACACATATTCCTTTGGCCGATCAGGTCTGGAGTTGAGCCGTGGGTCTTCGTCATCCACATATTTCGTAACGGCTCCAAGTTTTCCCGTTGTTTGTCGTCCCACAGCGGCTTTGTATGTTCGATGGGCAGTGCTTAGTTCGTTGCTTCGGAGCCCAGACCAATCGGCATTCGTAAAAAGTGATCTTCCTCCCCGCTGTGATGTTGATCACTGTGACTAGTTCGCTTCCAGTGCGTTTTCCAGTCCTGCTGCTTACTCACTCTTGATGGAGCCACTGTGTTCTTTCGTGGGTTCTTGGCCATATCCGTCTGACAGTAAACGCTGCTAAAGCTGTTGCCAAGGCTGCAGTCCTCGTACCTCAGCCCACTAGTTCTTATAGTTCCTCCGACGATATCTATGTTGCCGTCTGTCAGGAGGTCGTGCAACTTCGGAATCGCCATTGGTCTCCCTTCACGGGAATAAGCTCCAGGTTATTAAGCCTCTCCCAGCGCCCTGGACGACCTTGGCCTTCCCACTGCGAGAAAGTCATTTTAATTACGCTGTGTATTGGGCACTGCCATTTTATCCATCGCCTTTGTTAAGTGGCGCTGCCTCACTTCATCGTGGACATTGAGCCCAACTGTCCGCCATTTCTTGACGGAATGTCCATTTTTCAACGGTTTATGTTCTCGTTTGGGTTGGCCTTTTGAGTTATCGGCCGTCTTAGGAAACAACGCCCAGGCTGTCGGCCGCGTTTTAATTTATATCCGTCTTAGCAATTTGGCGAATGCCATTTAACTTTTAGTTCTGGACATCCGTTTCTCTATGACGTATTTTATAGACCTTTCTCCGCGTCTCTGTTTTTAACTGTCTTCTTTTACGTCGACTGGGACTGACGTCTAGTCGTGTTTGACTCACTTCTTTTCTTCATGTTTTACAGTTTTGACATGGTAGCATATGACCCTATTTGTTTTTGCGCCCGAAAAGAAAAACAAACAAATCTGCTGCTTCTATAGGACTTGATTCAGCCTCCTGTTGTTGTTGTTCCCTGTTCCTGTGTCTGGCTAGCCGCTTTGAGGAGCATGTCGCTCGCATCGAGATATAATAGTTTCGGTTTGGTAGTTGTCACAGTTATAATGTGATTGTGAGTTTTCAATTTTTGGGGTTTTCTAAGGTCCTTTTATGACCAGTGTCATTCAAGACATCCAAAATATTTTTCTTGTCTAGTATATTGTGTACTAAATAGCCAAGTGGTTTTCTTTACTTATGCGCTTCACTGGGACAAATCTTGTTGCTTGTATTTTGGCGGGTTTTACTTCCTTGTGTTTACATAGGTGAGGATGATCAGCCAGTCACCCGGGTCCTCCTTCCATCTGTGTTTTTCGTCCCATACGACGGTTAGGTATTTACCGTGTCCGCCTCCTGGCGTCATTTGTAGCTGAATCAGTGGTTTGCCACTGGACTATTAGGTATATGTAGGGGTGGTGGGCCAGTTACCTTATTATCTTTTAGCGACTTTTCACAAATTTTACGTCTACGTTGCCAGCGTGTAATCTTATGACTTAGGTTTTATCTTTTCACTTATAAATTACTTCCCTATTCATCAGCATGTCATTCTATGTTTGTGCCCAGGGCGTGTTCCCAATGTTTCGGTAGAAAAGTAAGAGTGTGGTGACCAGCGTATCGGACTTGCCCTAAGTAATTTCGGATCCATCAGTCCAGACAACATTGCCTGAGGCGTGGTGGTTACATATTATGGGGATTTATTTGAGTTTGGTTCCTTTTAATGAACTCTTTTTTAGGTAAACCAGAATTATTTGTTAGTATTTTAGTCAAAGACATTCTACAGGTGTTTGTGGTCTGCCTATTTGAACAATGTTTTCTTAGAACCATTGAAGACATTATTATGTAACTTCAAACGGTTAAATATTATCTTCCGCCTTTTATTAAAATTTGCTGTAAATATTTCAACAATAGTAACCAGTGGCACACAAGATTTGTATATTTTTGGAGAGAGAATAATATTAATTCAAATTTAAGTTTCTTTACTTTATATTCCCATGAATGACTTTTGGAGAGTTCAGATATTTCAATTAACAATGTAACCTTTTGTCGCTGATCTCAATGACGTATTTCATAACATCGTTGACGGATTATCAGTAATAGTTATTAAATAATTTTTGAACTATTTTGCCTTAACATGTCAACGTCCGGTTTGCCTAATTGATAAAGTTATTTTGCTTAGAAGTGTTAATAAAAACCTTGATACGAGTGATGTTCAGCCCTTATTTGGCCTGGTCCTTCCACTCTCAGGCAACCTTACGCCAGTAGTGCGTACGAATGACACTTATCATTCAGTGGATTTTCAGGTTAATACGAGAAAGAAAAACCTTTAAGTGCAAGTGTTCCATGAGCACCGAATCAGGTGAAGGTTCGGGAGGGGACATGGTAGGTCTTCCCAGGCCCGCCATCCCTTCTTGCTTGGCAAAGCACCACATGGCGTCGTTCCCTTATGCTCTGCCCCGTCCCCTTACGTATCGCCCGCCTCCGGTTGTTTCCGAGTCGCTGGTCGCGCCGTGTTGCTGCAGTTTCCGGAAGGATGTGCCCCTTTCACGGAGACGCTTCCACAGCCGGCTGCCTGACTACCTGTTAGTGAAATCTGACTGCACAGCACTCAACACAGCGGGGGGGGCGAACTTCTAGGAGCGAGGGTAGGAGGGAGGGGGGGTCTTTCGCTTTGTGCCCTCTTATGTGAAAAGTGACGTAGTTTAGATCTTACAGACTAATCGTCAGATACAAAAACATCAACCCACTAAACATACATATGTTCACAGCATGATTTCCAAACATCTGCATAAAAAAAAAACCTTAAAACTCCATTTGAACAGGTTTGTGTTAGCCGCGTTCTTACCTCGACTTCTAAAGAGTGTTCAAGCAATGATATGAAGACACTTTATACCATGAATTTTACCAACTAGAAAGTGACCCAATAAAACTTGACACGACGCTTTTCTAACGATGAGAGGGAACGTGATCATGCAACGAACAAGGGGAAAGTTACCCGGAACAGAACTGAATATGCATTGTGCATGAATTTGTTAACCACATGCAACACAACGCGTAAGTATAAATCGTGTTGAATAGATCTGATTTGTGCACACAAACGTTTTTGTCGTCTGCTACATACTTCACCTAATGACATAAACATTTAGTCTATCTGGTGAATGTAGTGGCTCCAGTCACGTAGTCCCAGCAGCAGAAGCTCTCAGAGTAACTTACCTTGTTCGTTTATAGAACAACAATGCTTTTTTAATGAAACCCTGTATTCAAGCAAAAGAAGGAAGCACACGGCTCCATGAGAGTGCATGAGAAATCAAATGTGGAGAGAGACGCAAGTGGCTGAAATTGATAATACCAAGAATAGCTGTGCGTTAGCAAATTTGCGAAATCTAAATGTAATAGATACAAGTGCATTTATCAGTAGGTTAGTTATGCAGCCTTGCCGTGGTGTCAATGAATAAACATCGACTAAGAATACCTAACTTTTCGTCAGAACAACATCATGGATTCACAAAATAAATAATATTACACATCTTCTCAAATTTGATCTAGACTGTGGAAAGCTACTTATAACTCACTTATAGGTGAGTAATACTGAGATGGATTTAGATTATTATGTGTTCTGAATCAAGTAAAATGTGACCAAAAATGCGGTAGTCTGCATATGAAATCTGCTCAAAAAAAAAAAAAGATAGGATACGACTTCATCTATCTGACTTCTATCATAGTTCCCTATAACATAAAGGGTATTGGAAGGCATGCAGCTTGCTTCGCTATCTATTTGCTGGTTGGATGCGTTTATATTGATACTAAACAAAAGCCTGCAAAATTGGTTGCTTCAATTTGCTGTCGCGGAGACGAACAAGAAAGTGGTGTCTTTGTCCGCAACAGAATCGAGTTCTGCTGCGTAGAGTTCCCATTGTCAGAAGCCTGTTAAAGGTCTCCACTCGCGACAATATAGGCTTACACTTTATGCCTTTCGCAGACATTCCTCGTTCTAGCAGAAAAAGACGACTAGTGACTGAATGTCTGTGACCAAACGAACATCTCACGCCGACTGTGGAGTAGTTCTGCGTATACCAAATGCGCCCACCAAAGCGACCCTCCGCCGTTTTGAACATGGCTCAGATATGATCATTAGGGATTTTGGACACAGTTTGATTTGATGAACATGACTGACAATAGCATCCTCCTCTTATTTTGTGCGCGTACAGTGAAATCTAAGATTTGAAAGCGATCCGGCCTTCAAACTCTATTTTATTTTCAAACGGTACATTTCCAGACAGGCGTTTCTTATCAAAGCACTAAGTCCCCCATACAGCTCCTGGAAACCTGTAATTAGAATTGTTAAACGCCCTATATATATGATGTCCCAGAAAGAATGGTCAGTATCCAGGGTCATAACAGGAACGATCATTAGAAGCAAAAACAGTGCATTAAACAAGGACTCTAAAATGCATGCTTAAGAGCTATGAACAATTCTTCGACACTGTCAAACAAATCACTTCTGCAGCAAGCTATTTCCATACTATGAGAGGTGGTAATAAGGGAGTTCACTAGTTGTCTAGAGTAGCGTGATTAACTTGTAATCAAAACGGCCAAAGACGCGGCTTCTAACCTTCCCATTGCTTACATTTTTAACAAAAATGATCAGCAATAGCGGCCGAAGACTTCCGGCATAAGAGGTCATCCTTGTTCTGCAAACATCTTTGTCAAAGTGGGAGGAAGGGCAGCCGGAGGTTTCATGGTACTCAGTTGCCCTTGGGCTGCGAAATTGCTACGAAAAGGCGGAAGAATCGGCAATGATCAACGGCATTAGGTCGCAGGAGGTAGTGGAGACCCCTGCAATAAAGACACATAACATGTAGTCAGCGTTGGTTAGCTGGGTGATTGGGGGGAAAGGGAACTAAACAGTGAGCTCATTAGTCCCATCGGATTAGGGAACGAGGAACCATCTCGGCGTTTGCCTGAAGCGATTTAGGGAAACCACGAAAACCTAATCAGGATGGCCGGACGCGAGTTTAGACCGTCGTCCTCCCGAATGCGAGTCCATTGTGGTAACCACTGCGCCACCTCGCTCGGTTGGATTCAAGGGACATGTGACCTGTAATTGGAAGAGTGTCATGATGATATCTCCACTGGCAAAAATTCCCAGTTAGCCCCAGATTCGCACCTCCGGAACGGAGCTGCCAAGGTGTCGGTGACCATGAGAAAAAGATGGAATAACCAACGATGGGATAACATTCTGCGAGACGGTGGAATCTCAGAAGTTTAACGACCTGTTAGGGGCAGGTTTTCTTTCTTAAAATAGCTATGAATATTGCGCATTCCTCCTGGGACACCCTGTGAGTGTCAAAGGAAAATATCTGCAAATACCTAAATCACTGGAAATAATGATTTCCACACGGGTAAGTAAAAATTTAAGAATATAACACATATGCAGTTCCCAGATGCATGTCATAGACGAGGCATGGTATGTAACAATACTGATAATGATCAATCGAAATAGGAGTATTAGCTCACCTCCTTTCGCCCTATTCGAGAGGAAGTGACTGCGTTTCAGCACGTGATTTGATCTTGATACACTTTTAGAGGAAAAAGTTTTCACAACACTTATGAGAAAATACTCTACGAAATATCAGACAACTCTTCAGTCTCTATAAAATTGTAGGTTAAATTTGTAACATCTCAGTCTGTGTTCAGTGGGGACGGGATAACAGAGACAGTTCTCTAAGGCTCACAAGGTCTCAGCTTCGAGCCAATCATCAACGTTAATGGAAGTTACATGTGACCAGTTATATTTCTAGAAATTTTATAGCGACGTGAAAACTTCAAGGAAGCATAAAAGTCCCTCGTCGCTCTCCTGGACACAAGACGTTAGCTCACTGGGAACAGCGAACACTATACTGTGCTGTATGTAGGAGGTGTAAGGCATCTTTGTAGCGGGACAGAACTTTTGCAACTCAGTACAGAAGTCAGGAAGGCCGAGGTGCAATGAACTTTCTTATCCATGCGCTTGCTACTGCCTGTAAGAGAGTGAACATCGAATTTGCGATTCGCTGAGATCGGTGTATATATCATACTGGTTTGTGCAGCAGTGAATGAACCATTAATAGAGGAATGCATCACGAGTCACTTACACATGACGTGCTAACTTAGACACACGTATGTTGTACTGGAAGACTTAATTACCGTAGGATGTAGTGTAGACATTTCCTTGTGTTTTACGATATCTGTTGCTGGCATTTTAGCAACCTTTTCACACCAAGTGGTGTATCAAGAGGATATAATACATTTAACAAAACTTTGTACCTACCAGTATTATGACCTCTGTAATCAGGACCGCTATCCCTCAATTCAGAGCGCACCAGAAAATTGTTTCCTGTATGTGACAGGAAGGTATTGGAGAGACGGTGGGGTACAGCTCTCATCTGCATGTCATATACAAGGCATCGTATGTGACAATACTGATAATGATCAGTTGGATTAGGAGGATTAGCTCATCTCCGTTCACCCTATTCGAGAGGAAGTGAATGCATTTCAGCACGTGATTTGATCTTTTCATTTTCGCAAAACCCCAGGAGCCTTTGCAACTGAGAAAGTTTATTAGCTCTTCATAGTCATCATTTTGCTTGCGTTAGCTTTATTACGTAACAGATCCGGCGAAAGGAAAGACTCGAAGAATTAAACACGTTTTCGAGACTACATGATTTACTTCTCTTTCACCCACACCCGTTGAAAATTGTACATTAAAGGACACTTCCAATTTTTCAGTAGCTTTCTTCCATTAAATCACTTGTTGATCTCTGCTTATAGGTTGAAAGATGGTCTGCAACCTGCATCGACAGATACAATGTCGATTTTTTAAGTTACATCTCTCTTTCAAACCTTCCAGGCGCTTTCAGCCAATCACCACACCAGCGGTTGAAAGTACATGTTCGTAGACAGCTGTGAAACGCATTTTTTGCGAGAGGGCTGTTGTGGACGGTCGAAGGTCAGATGCAGTGCCACGTCTTTGCAGTTATTGGTGAAACATTTCGGTTATTCAAAGTGATTGTTCATAGGCAAGGTTTTGCAGTCAATTTATTTGTTTGGTGTTTGTATTCCACTACATATTTTCGCTATTATTACGTGTTAAACTTGTTATGAATCGAAAAGTTGAGTTCGTATACATGTGTTGGTCTCCATCTACGATTTTTGCCCTCCGCGCTTCGCTCCAATTATAAATTGATGATCCCTTGATGCCTCAGAACGTGTTCCACCAAGCGATCCCATTTTATAGTTAACTTGGGCCACATATTCCTCTTCTCCGTCATTCTATTCAGTACCTCTTCATTAGTTACGTTATCTACCCATCTAATTTCAGCATTCTTCTCTTGCACCACATTTCGAAAGCTTCTATTCTCTTCTTGTCTAAACTATTTATCGTTCATGTTTCACTTCCGTACATGGCTACACTCCATACAAATACTTTCGGAAATGACTTCCTGACACTTAAATCTATACTTGATGTTAACAAATTTCTCTTCTTCAGAAACGCTTTCCTGGCCATTGCCAGTCTACATTTTATATCCTCTCTACTTCGACCATCATCAGTTATTTTGCTCCCCAAATAGCAAAACTCCTTTACTACTTTAAGTGTCTCATTTCCTAATCTAAATCCCTCGGCATCAACTGATTTAATTCGACTACATTCCATTATCCTCGTATTGCTTTTGTTGCTGTTCGTATTATATCCTCCATCCAAAACACTGTCCATTCCGTTAAACTGCTCTTCCAGGTCCTTTTTTGTCTCCGGCAGAATTACAGTGTCATCGGCAAACCCCAAACTCTTTTTTTAATTCTTTTCCTTGGGTTTTACTTCCTACTCCAATTTGTTTTGTTTTTGTCTACAACCCCTACTCACTTCCTTCTCAACCACTGCTTCACTTTCGTGACCTTCGACTCTTGTAACTGCCAACTGGTTTCTGTACAAGTTGTAAATAGCCTTCTGAACCCTGTATTTGACCCCTGCCACCTTCAGAATTTCAAAGAGAGTATTCCAGTCAACATTGTCAAAAGCTTTAACTAAGTATACAAATGCTACAAACGTAGGTTTGCCTTTCCTTAATATATCTTCTAAGATAAGTCGTAGCGTCAGTATTGCTTCACGTGTTCTCACATTTCTACTGAATCTAAACTGATCTTCCCCGAAGTCGGCTTCTACTAATTTTTCCATTCGTCTGTAAGGAATTCGTGTTGGTATTTTGCAGCCATGACTTATTCGGTAATTTTCACAAGTGTCAACACTTGATTTCTTTCAGATTAGAATTATTGTATTCCTCTTGAAGTCTGAGGATATTTCGCCTGTCTCATACATCTCGCTCACCAGATGGTAGAGATTTGTGATGGCTGGCTCTACTGAGGCTACCAGTAGTTCTAATGGAACGTTGTCTACTCCATGGTTAAAAATTCAATTTACAATCGTATTTACTGGGGCAACTTTAACCTTTTTCCCCACGACACTTAGGACCTTGTTTTGATTTAGGTCTTTCTGTGCTCTGTCAGGCTCTTCACATTGAATCATATCTCTCATTTGACCTTCATTGACATCCTCTTCTATTTCCATAATATTGCCTCAAGTACATCTCTCTTGTATAGACCCTCTATATACTCCTTCCACCTTTCTGCCTTCCCTTCTTTGCTTAGAACTGGTTTTCCATCTGAGCTCCTGATGGTCATAAGACTGGTTCCATTTTCTCCAAAAGTATCTTTAATTTTTCTGTAGGCAGTATCTATCTTACCCTAGTGATATATGCCTCTACATCCTTACATTTGTCCAATAGCCATCCTTGCTTAGCCATTTTGCCCTCCCTGTCGATCTAATTTTTGAGACGTTTCTGTTCCTTTCTGCATGCATCAGATAGTGCATTGTTATATTTTCTTTTGTCATCAATTACATTGAATATCTCTTCTTTCATCCAAGGATTTCTACTAGCCCTTGTCTTTTTACTACTTGATCCTCTTCTGCCTTCACTGTTTCATCTCTCAAAGCTATCCACTCCTCTTCTACTGTATATCTTTCCCTCACTCCTGTCAATGGTTCCCTACTGCTCTCTCTGAAGGTCTCTACAGACTCTGGTTCTTTCAGTTTATCCATGTCCCTTCTCCTTAAATTCCCACTTTTTGCAGTTTCTTCAGTTTTAACCTACAGTACATAACCAGTAGATTTTGGCCAGAGTCCACACGTGCCCCTGGAAATGTCAACAATTTACAACCTGGTTCTTAAATCTCTGTCTTACCATTTTATAACCTATTTGAAACCTTCCAGTGCCTGCAGGCCTCTTCCACATATACAACCTTTTTTCATGAATTATTAACCTACTGTTAGCTATGATTAAGTTATGCTCTGTGTAAAATTCTACCAGGCATCTTCTTCTTTCATTAATTACTCCCATTCCACATTAACCTTCTTTCTTTTCCTACTGTTGCATTCCAGTCACCCATGACTATTAAATTTTCCTCTATCGTCACTAGCTGAATAATTTCTTTTATCTCATCATACATTCTTCAGTCTCTTCTCATCTGCGGAGCTGGTTGGCATATAAACATGTACTACTGTGGTAGGCGTGGTCTTCGTGTCTATCCTGGCCACAATAATGCGTTCACTATGTTGTTCGTAGTAGCTTACCCGTACTCCAGTTTTTTTTTATTTATTATGAAACCAACTCCTGCATTACCCCTATTTGATTTTGTATTTATAATCCTGTATTCATCTGGCCGGAAGTCTTGTTTCTCCTGACACCGAACTTCACTATATTTAGCTTTAACCTATCTATTTCCCTTTTTAAATTTTCTAACCTACCTATCCGGTTAAGGGATCTTACGTTCCACGTTCCGGTACGTAGAACGCCAGTTTTCTTTCTCCTGATAACGACGTCCTCCTGAGTAATCCCCACCCGGAGATCCAAATGGGGAACTATTTTACGTCCGGAATATTTTACCAAGGGGACGCCATCATTGTTTAACCATATAGTAAAGCTCCATGCCTTCGGGAAAAATTATGGCTGTAGTTTCCCCTTGCTTTCAGCCGTTCGCAGTACCAGCAAAGCAAGGTCGTTTTGGTTAATGTTACAAGGCCGGATCAGTCAATCATCCAGAGTGCTGTTCCTGCGACTACTGAAAAGGCTGCTGCCCTTCTTCAGGAACCACACGTTTGTCTGGCCTCTCAACAGGTACCCCTCCGTTGTGGTTGCAACTATGGTACGGCTATCTGTATCGTTGAGGCACGCAACCCTCCCACCAACGGCAAGGTGCATGGTTCATGGGAGGAAGCCATAGTAATAAGACATTTCATGAATGACTTTGCGAAAATAGCGCGACCTTTGAACATGCTACTGAAGAAGGGGAGAAAATCCCATTGGTGGTAGGACTGTCAGAATTCATTTGAAATATTGAAGGATATACTAGTTTCAGATCCAGTACTGGTTTTCCCAGATTTCGAGAAAGAATTTATCCTTTTGTGTGATGCTTCAAGTGAGGCAGTCGGTTGTGTTTTGGGACAGTTGGTAGATGGTCAGGAACATCCGGTAGCTTAGGGTTCAGGGCAATTAAAACAGGCGGAGTGTAACTCCTAAATCATGGAGAAAGATATGTTGGCAGTCAAATATGGTATTAATAATTTTCGGTGTCATCTATATGGTAGGAAGTTTAAGATGTTGAAACACTACGTCTCATTGAAACCATTGCTTGGTTTTAAAGAGGCATCTAGTGGATTAACTGAGTGGGCACTTGTACTTAGTGAATTGGAGTACAAGATAATCCATAAGCCAATGAGATCCATGCTGATGCAGATTTGTTAAGCTGTGGAGTAGCAGTGTTGAGTACACTATGGAACAGCATTGAAGATTGGCACTGAGCACAGGCAAGGAGAATGGCAGGCACTTAAGTCACAGCCGGATTTCATTATGCACAATGGTTTGTCGTGTGGAACGACGATGGGCGGACCACGTGTGGTGGTTCCAGAGGATTTTCAGAAGGAAGTTTTGCAATAAGCTCACACCCATATGTCGTCAGCTCGTGGTGAGCAATGTGCAATGCACAGATGTGTAGCAGAGCAATTGTGGTGGAGGATCAAAAACCGTGACGTGGAGCAGCAGGTTAAGGACTGTGTGCCATGTGCATAGGTGGCAGACACTGTGCATCAGAAAGTTCCATTCAGAGTTTACCAGAGGGTCTGGTCCACTTTCCACGGTAGGGTTGGATGTACTTGGACCATTTAATAAACACCTATTTTTGGCAGTGGTACCAACGCCAGACCAGCGGGCTAGTACTGTGGAGCACGTATTAGTAAACAACTGGATGTTAAAGTTTGGGATGCAGGAGACCTTAATAACAAACCAAGGTATGAAATTTTGTCTCAGATTTAATGAAACAATTATGACGTTTGTTATGTATATGGAAGTTACGGACGAGTGTGTTTCGCCTGCAGAGCAGTGGGAGAACAGAACATGTACACAAGATGACTGCAAAGTTGTTGAGCTATTAGTAGACTCTAGGTATGACGATTTGGACGCCTATTGACCATATCCACAATATGTCTGTAATTTGAAGGTTCATACTACAATGGGCTTGTCGCCATTTGAGGTTGTGTATGGCAGAAAAATGCCATCTGGCTTTGATGTTTAGATTCCTGAATTAGGACTGGATGGTGAGACGGTGAGGAAGTTTGCGAAGAGGATTAGGGAGGTTTGGAGGAATGTGCAAAAGACAAACACAAAGGCTCTAGAAAGCCAGGAACAACCGAACAGACACGTGGGCAAATTGCAGCAATACTGCGTGGGGCAGAGGGTAATGGCTACTAGTGCCCGTACGTCAAAGGGGTAAACGAAAAAATTTTTAAAGAATACCAGGGACCATACATTAGACATTACCGATCAATGCGAAGATAAATTTCCCCATAACAAGTCTGCTATACATGTCAATCGCGCAAAACTGCTTAAATGAATAGTAGAGGAAATACCACAGATATTAACCAACGAGGAGATGAAAGTTACAAAGGATAAACAGAAGGAACCTGAAATTGGTGAGTAACGTGAGGTTTGGAAATTTGTGGCGAGTTCCTGTAGGATCATACTGCTGAGGTCATCGGTCCCTAGGCTTACACACTACTTAATCTAACTTACACTAACACGTTAAGGACTACACACACACCCATGTCCGTGGGAGGACTCGAACCTCCGACGGGGGCAGCCGCGCGAACCGTGGCAAGGCGCCTGAGACCGCGTGGCTACCACACGTGGCACCGTGAATAATGTGACGTATAGATTATGGCCATTTAAATAAGTAAACTCGTGTTCTTTTTATATTGGGTATTATATCAGGGAGTATGGATTTTCTTTTTCGTGGATTGTGTGTTCTGGAAACAGAGGGGGAGGGGGGGGGGGGCGAGGGTTGATAGATAAATTTTTGATCGATCCAGTTGGCCAAGTATGGACTAATATGCAGATATGTGAAGTGAATTTGTTTCTTGGGGAAGGAAATGGGAAGATTTGATGGTTATGATGTTGTTGCGGAATGTGTTGTATTGGCCAGAAGGATCTCTGAGGGTATTACAAATTCAAAATTTAACTTATTTAAATCCACAGCTTTTGTAGCCATTGGGCAGATAATAGACTCCCGCTAAGGGGAATTTCGATGAAACAAATGTGGCAGGACGTACACCATTTCCGGGAAGAACAGGGGCACAAAGTATTTCCAGTGGGTGTATCGACCACCATTTATGATGTGTTTCTAGCAGGCTTTGCGTACCGTATTTCTGAGTAGAACCCAAGAGGGCTTAGGCTGTGGACATGCAAAACCAATTACCAGTAGAATGGACAACAGGCATTGCTCAGGAAAGCGATTAGTTTTATGGTCTTAATTGTGGTACAAGTGTATGATATGGGCTAAATGGTAGTAGTAAAATGTGAATGTAAGTCCTATATGGTTCATTCAAGAGATTTTCCTCATCTTGTAAATTATTAGAGCTTTCGTAGTTGAGTCGAAGCATGACGTTAGAGATTCAGAATAAATATTCTCTAGTTGAGGAGGTATGTTGCACCACGAATAAGTATAGGTGTGGGTTTGGGGAATTCTTGTAAATGACGTGCAGCTATGACTGGAAGGTAGTAGTTATGAATCCGATAGGCACATCAAATGGCTGGCACAGGCAGTGTTGATACTCGTATTTCGCAAACGATTCTGCAAGGCAAGTTTACTACACCACTAGCAGGTGTGAAGGAATCAGGGATGCACATGACACTGACATGCTGTGAAGAACACCTACGCTGTAGTTATAACGGCACCTAGCGACCTGTGTGTATGGGCCAAAGTGGGCTGAGGGAAGCAGGTATTGCAGTTACTGTAGAGTACTTCAGCTGTCCCATCCAGTGGGGCTACGTCACAGAGATAGGGAGAAGACATATAAATAAGCGAGCCCAAAGGCTCGTATCAGGCTGTCATGCTGCCATTCTGTCCATGCCTAGAAACAGAGGGAAAGATGATTGTTTAAGATGCAGGCCACCCATGACAATCTTTTGTGACGGATATCGGCGGCAAACCGGCCCACTCAAGCCATCTTCAACCTGTGTGGCATGGACGCGTCATAGTTGTGGCAGAGCATGCCACACCTTGGAGGTAACATCATCCGGCGGATTGCAAGCTGCCCTCCGCAGGCGTGGTTCCAGGGAGTGGACTTGCGGCCTCCCGGGTGCAGAGCTATCGGTCGTCACTGATCGAGCTGACCTGGGTAGATGGGTGGAACTGCTAAGGTTCGTTACAACAATGGCGGCTGGTTGTTTCCCCTTGGCACTCCACATGGAAGTCATGCGTGAGCGAGCAGTCAGCTGGGTTCCTGCTACAGACGCAGATAAGGCACGTGGCAGCCACTTAATGGTGACATGAGCAGCAGCAACACGTCTGCAAGATTGGGTGACTGGATACCGACGCTACAGATTCCAGCATTGGCATTGGCGCTGACCTACGCATGCACAGAGCGTGGTGCGATCGCTGTGTTATGCAGAAGGCCCGCAGTGTGTCTTCGAGGTAATAAAGTTAGTGACACACTTGCTTGTGTTTCTCTGCGTGCGTCAGCGTAAGTCACCCCTCTCTCCCAAATCATACCTGCGGCTGATCACATTGGACACCCGATTATCAGCTGAACCCCTGATATGGCGAACCTTGAAACGAAAGGCATATGTGTGGATCTCCCATCTCACAATCCTACTAGTCTTTCTTGGGCAAGCCAGAACCCAACCTGAGATCTGGTTGTCAATCTGTAGGGCAAATACTTTGGGTTCAAGATAAAATTTAAACTTTTCAAGAGAGAACCGATCGGACAGAGCCTCACGCTCATACATCAAATACTTAAGTCAAGTCTTACCAATCTGCGGGATGCAAAGGCTACAAGTAGTCTCTCACCTGCGTCTTCCTGTAAAAGGACTGTGACCACCCCAGCATTACATGTGTCAGTCTGGAGAATGAATCTCTTTTCAGTATTAGGAATCACTAATACTTGCGCCTTACTTAGAGCTGTCTTAATCGACTCAAATGCGGCCTGTGGGCCTCCCCCCAAGCAAATTCCCGTCCCTTCTTACGAACATCGTTAAAAGGTGTAGCTAAGGGAGCACAGGGACAAACTTCCAAAAGTAGTTGGCCATGCTGGTAAATCGGGAGAATCCCTTTTGTTCTTAGGGCGAGGAAACTTCTTAAGATCGCAACAGCGTTCTTGATCGACTCTGATTCCATCTTTGGAAACCAGATGTACCAAAAAGGAAATTTTCCGCTTGGCGTGAGTGACCTTAGAAGGTTTGACCATCAAACCAGCAGACCAAAAGCCTCAATAAGACAAGCTGAAGATATTCGGCAAAGTACTGACTATACACAACATCACCAAGATAGTTTTAAATGCAGTTGTGCTCAGGTCCCCCAAAACATGCTCTAAAAGCGGCGATAGCATGGTAGCTCCAGCGCCTAGGCCAAAGGGTACACAGTTGAATTAATACAAATTCCAGTCCATACTGAAGGCTGTAACAGACCTGGAATCCTAACTCACGGATATTTGATGATAAGCCTGATTTAAATCAAGCCCAGACAAGTAGGAAGCTTTAGCAAACAAAGTAAAACAGTTATGGAGATCAGGTAGGGAACTGATTCAAAATTAACTTTTTCATTAAGGGTCCTGTAATCAACAATCGGTTTAAAATCTCCCCCCTTTGCCTTAAGCACTAAAAATATGGGTGAGGCATACGAAGAAGTTGAAGGCTTAATTATTCCATCGCAAAGCATGGTCTCAATATTTTGCCTTAGAATCTTCGTTTTAGGTGGTGACAGACGATGAGAAGCCCGGTGAGCGGGAAGATCATCCACTAAATGGATTTTATGGGTACACTGAATCTTGTTGGCCACCCCAACCGATCAGTTACCACATCGGGAAACTCCCTCAAAAGATCCCTTGAATGAATAGCCTCAGGGTCACTAAGGTGACCAAGATCCTCCTGCACCCGAACAGTTAACACTACTAATGGAACAGGAACAAAAGGCTCTCTTCTCTGAAGGACAAAACGCAAAGAAAATGTTATTACTGTCAAAATCGAGCACTAATTCAGTACACTGGATAAAATAACACCCGAGCAATAAGGTGACAAATAATTTCTTCACAACTAACAATTTAACTGGCCAGAAAAAGTCACAAGCGACAGGCTCACTCGAACCTCACCTACGAAGGACAACTGTTGCCCACTGGCAACACGACATCTCTCGGGGGAACATCTGAGAGGGGCCAACTTACGCAAATATCGAAACTCTCGTTACCAATCACACAAATATAGAAACATAAGTTCGGAATCAAGCACACTGCAGACTGGTTCTGTATTAAAGAAAGAAGCGGTTTATCACAAGCGAGATTATGTGCACGAAACCCGGGGGCTCTTAACTCAAGTGAACATCGCTTACGATGGCGTCAGCTGTTGGCCCTAGGCTTGCACTCAGTGGGAGGCTCCCACAGTAAGTGACTCCGAGAGCCAGCCTGAAAACAGGATTTACTGGATCATAATGTAACGGTTACAATAAAAAGGGCATGTGGCTCACCCTCACTTCATCAGCGCTGCTCATTAGCAAAAATGAAGGCTTCCATGAAGGTTACCAAGTCACTGAGTTGTGCAAAGGTGGTCTGCTCCCCAGGTGAAGACAAGCCATGACCGATCCTCAGACCTCATGCCCTCTAACACGTTAGCAATACTATCCTATTTGGTGACAATCATACTCAAAGGCGAGACAGCAATAGAGCACGCTCAATGTACTGAAACAAGATTTCATCAAAAGCCTTGTCTTGCCAATCATAGAACCGCTCTAGTTCGCTGAAAATACGTGCTGGCAAGTTCCTTTCAATTATATGGGCTCTAAGCTGCCCCAGATCTACTCTCTCTCTCTGAGTACACCTGACACCAATTCGCTTATGAAACCCTTGGATAAAGGATAAAGAAGAGAAAGAATGACTAAATGGGAGATCTGCAAGTCATTTGCATGTAATTCAAACTGTGCAATCATCTATAACACTTCACGAACGTGGTTCAATTGGTAAACCCCTAACTTAATAAATACAAAATAGAATGCGGCAGTTTAGCAAAAGATTCCGACAAGGATCCCCAAAGAGCTTGGATTTTGACCTTTCTAATTAGGAATGATTTAATAAAATACGCTCTTCCCCACCTAACTTGCCCCTGCTAATCTGCAATTCTTTAATCCTGGTGCTTAGCTGTTTTACAACGCCCTTCTGCTGATCACTGAGTTGAAGGTGGGATAGATTGGCAAGACGATTATTGAAATGGCACAACTGGGACTGAACCCTACACACTTGCTTACAGATTGGTTGGTTAGTGTATAAGAATTGAACGTTTTGAAACAATTCATCTGAAGCTAAAGAAATGGTGGAGATAATGGCTCGTACCCCACCAATCGTTTCAGATGAAATGTGGAGAAATTCACCCAATGCTGCACGTATCCCTGATACTAGTTCTGAAACACAGCCCACGAGAGGCGTGCGACGAATGCACAATTCATACTGAAGATGATCGCATTTGAAGATCAGGAAAGTGACATGGAAGGGCTAGGTTCCTTTAACTAACATCATTTATCCTTCAACAATAAAATTGATTTTTGTATATTTTTGGGTATCAAAAGGTCTCCCTTTAAAAAAAAGGCAGGAAAATTGATGTTAATTTGCTGTTACAGACGTGAAGGTGTTCAAATGATGAATGAGATAGCTGTTGAATTACAGTAACAATAACCTCAACAAATTCAAGATAAATGACATTAACAATATTGGCCTTTTTAAAATTTGTAGATAAACGATTTTGAATAAACTAATCAATTCAAATAATTAAAACAGTCTAGATAAATTTCTTCAAGCAAATTCAAATCCAAGGCTTTAGGCAAACCCCCAAAAGATAAATATTAAAGAAGATAACACTTGGCCTATAGGGATTACCCAAAAGGCTTACAACAAAAAATTTACAATAAACTTAGAACAAGGATACAATATGAATTAAACATTAAAGGGAAAATTTCTTGTGTAATTCCAGTTAAACAAAGGCCTCTTGGCCGACAGCAAAGTTTCGTTTACGGTCAAGCCAGATAACCGAAGATATTCAGCTTCAGCACAGACAGCCAGAACGCGCAACGAAAAAAAGAGGAAAAAAGAAGAAAGAACGAAAGGAAACCGGCCCGCTAAGAAATGCTCGGGAGCCATGTACAGAGACGCAAGTAAGCCAAACCCATGTGACGAGAAGCCGCCAGCACGCAAGACTCTCCCAGCAACTTAGTAAGTGCTGTTAACAAACAAGGAAGATAAGTGTCTGACAGGATTGTACTGCAAGTATAGTCACAGTTTAACCATGATTGCACTTACAGAGCCTTTCCAGTAAGTTGATATTCCTTGGGACATAAGTTTCACTGACAGAGAACTACTGAAAAAAGTGTGTGTGAGTTCCTAAGGGACCAAACTGTTCAGGTCATGGGTCCCAAGACTTACACACTACTTAAACTAACATATGCTAGGAACAACACGGACACCCATGCCCAAGGGAGGACTCGAACCTCCGGCGGGAGCGGCCGCGCGAGCCGTGAAATGGCGCCAACAAACGTGTGAATTCCTAAGGAACCAAACTGCTGAGGTCAGTGGTCCCTAGACTTACAGACGACATAAACTAACTCATGCTAAGAACAGCACACACACCCATTCCCGAGGGAGGACTCGAACCTCCGGGGGGAGTGGCCACGCAATTCGTGAAATGGCGCCTCTAACCGCGTGGCCACTCTGCGCGGCGAGAACTACTGAAAGGGTGCTGTAACTTCTTCAGGTAGGAATATAAATAACAAATCTCTGGGATCTTACTACGAGCTGGCGCTCACAATATGCTTAAACGGCTCGACAATAATGGTACCAGAAAGCCCACCAACTTCTAAAACATCATGAAAACAGTTGTTAACATTTAGAAAACTCTGGTTCTCTTGCATAAGAGTGTTTTAAAAAAGATTTGATTAGATCACGCGTAGCCCCTGATATAGCTATGCGTGATAACTGGACACATTAATCATATCTACACTAATCATGGCAATTTTTTTGAGAGAGAACGCTAGACAGCAGATCAACGCAAGTTACTTCTAAGTCATACAGGACAACAAACTAGTCCTAGAATCACAGTACCAGCTAATAAGGCATGTAGGATGGCTAAATGAACATAAAACACGAACATTTGCTAGAACAGCTTTCGGAGTGGAAAACAGGTGCACAGAGCAGAATAAACAGCCGCGAACCAGACCTTTTTCTTCTTTCCAGTCCTGGAGAAGAAGATTGAATGACGATATGGAAAAGACGTCGTGCCGATCTGCACATGTCCGTTGCTCTACGCCCTGCTCCTGCACCCAACTCCACACTGTGGGAAAGCTACCAGTCAAGTGACCGAACCGCGCTCTTCGAAGGCCTCTCTCTAGACGCGACTTTAGCGGCCGCTTTTGAAGACTAGGCGAGGCAGCGATAACTGCACAAGTGAGTAATCCGTGCCACCTGGTGAGGCGTCAACTAAAAGTTATCGATAATCGGAAGGTGAAATGAGCCGCCACGGTTCAGTGCCTTTAAGAACATAAAGAGAAGCCACTCATGACGATGGGACACCAAAAAGTCATGTACGGTAGAAAAAAGAAGGAAGTTGTGTTCTTTAAAAAAAATGGTTCAAATGGCTCTGAGCACTATGGGACTTAACATCTGTGGTCATCAGTCCCCTAGAACTTAGAACTACTTAAACCTAACTAACCTAAGGACACCACACACATCAATGCCCGAGGCAGGATTCGAACCTGCGACCGTAGCAGTCGCGCGGTTCCGGACTGAGCGCCTAGAACCACTAGACCACCGCGGCCGGCTGTTCTTTAAAGCTGAATGCTTTTTTCAAGCTATATTTATGCTTACTTGTTTTAAAAAGAGTCAGTGGAGTACCGAATCTACAGCGATGTACTCGTATGATCTGTATGTTACCCCAACCTTCCTTCTTTTGCACTGTAAGAATTATTACAGGTAGGAATACGAAGGATAGTAACCTGTCTCACCGAGTTCTTCATGGCAGCCAGATCTTTTGTCCTGTCCAGCCGCCACAGTGTCCACAGAAGCCCATGACGTCCTGACTTTCAGAACTCACTGAACTAACGAAATAGTCGCCTTTTCTTCAAAATACACTCCTGGAAATGGAAAAAAGAACACATTGACACCGGTGTGTCAGACCCACCATACTTGCTCCGGACACTGCGAGAGGGCTGTACAAGCAATGATCACACGCGCGGCACAGCGGACACACCAGGAACCGCGGTGTTGGCCGTCGAATGGCGCTAGCTGCGCAGCATTTGTGCACCGCCGCCGTCAGTGTCAGCCAGTTTGCCGTGACATACGGAGCTCCATCGCAGTCTTTAACACTGGTAGCATGCCGCGACAGCGTGGACGTGAACCGTATGTGCAGTTGACGGACTTTGAGCGAGGGCGTATAGTGGGCATGCGGGAGGCCGGGTGGACGTACCGCCGAATTGCTCAACACGTGGGGCGTGAGGTCTCCACAGTACATCGATGTTGTCGCCAGTGGTCGGCGGAAGGTGCACGTGCCCGTCGACCTGGGACCGGACCGCAGCGACGCACGGATGCACGCCAAGACCGTAGGATCCTACGCAGTGCCGTAGGGGACCGCACCGCCACTTCCCAGCAAATTAGGGACACTGTTGCTCCTGGGGTATCGGCGAGGACCATTCGCAACCGTCTCCATGAAGCTGGGCTACGGTCCCGCACACCGTTAGGCCGTCTTCCGCTCACGCCCCAACATCGTGCAGCCCGCCTCCAGTGGTGTCGCGACAGGCGTGAATGGAGGGACGAATGGAGAAGTGTCGTCTTCAGCGATGAGAGTCGCTTCTGCCTTGGTGCCAATGATGGTTGTATGCGTGTTTGGCGCCGTGCAGGTGAGCGCCACAATCAGGACTGCATACGACCGAGGCACACAGGGCCAACACCCGGCATCATGGTGTGGGGAGCGATCTCCTACACTGGCCGTACACCACTGGTGATCGTCGAGGGGACACTGAATAGTGCACGGTACATCCAAACCGTCATCGAACCCATCGTTCTACCATCCCTAGACCGGCAAGGGAACTTGCTGTTCCAACAGGACAATGCACGTCCGCATGTATCCCGTGCCACCCAACGTGCTCTAGAAGGTGTAAGTCAACTACCCTGGCCAGCAAGATCTCCGGATCTGTCCCCCATTGAGCATGTTTGGGACTGGATGAAGCGTCGTCTCACGCGGTCTGCACGTCCAGCACGAACGCTGGTCCAACTGAGGCGCCAGGTGGAAATGGCATGGCAAGCCGTTCCACAGGACTACATCCAGCATCTCTACGATCGTCTCCATGGGAGAATAGCAGCCTGCATTGCTGCGAAAGGTGGATATACACTGTACTAGTGCCGACATTGTGCATGCTCTGTTGCCTGTGTCTATGTGCCTGTGGTTCTGTCAGTGTGATCATGTGATGTATCTGACCCAAGGAATGTGTCAATAAAGTTTCCCCTTCCTGGGACAATGAATTCACGGTGTTCTTATTTCAATTTCCAGGAGTGTATTTCTTTCTTTGAAATTCTATTTAATTGCTCGAAGGATTTATCTCCGGTCAATATGGCAGCTTCACAACACAAATATGGATCAATGTGAAATCTACGACTGTACCGGATTCAGAGTTCACTTCCGCTTGATGTCATTGCACCTCCCAATCTATGTATGTACACACAACTGAGTCGACCAAAGTTGTTTGGGAGAAAGATAGAGAGAGAGAGAGAGAGAGAGAGAGGGCGAGGGGAGAGAGAGCTAATGAGCTAATGGAAATATAGTAGTAATATGAAATTTTATTGGTAGATATTAGTCTTAATCTGTTAAGCAACATAAATGTGTAATAAACACATTGGGAGCAGTAATAGCCTTGAAAAAACTTATCGGCTGAAGAGGTAAAAAGTATTTACCTTTTACAATTAAAACTGATACAGAATAATTTATCCTGAAACTTCTTTTATCATATATGCAAGGCTATCTCTCTGAACTTCCGAGGGAGGTAGCCGCCCATCGCTAACAGACACAACTAGACCTGTTCTCACCACTTTAAAACCTCATTCTAATTACCATTTCCTATACATTGTTTCGCGAATATTCATGTCACCTGTTACTAGGTATAACTAGGATTTCGTTTTTTTAGCTGAAAGAAGTAAGTAACGACTTTTAGCTTTTAGGCCCTGGATCTTTCTCTCTCTCTTTCTTTCTTTTGCTTACGCCATAGTCCCGCAGCGATCGCAGGATCGGCGTGGTTAGAACGGATTTGCAAGGTTAGTTTTAAGGGTGGCCGGATGCCCTTCCTGCCGCCACCCCATACCCCCAGGGATGGTTTCAGTGTACCCCAGCTGTCTGCATCTAGTGTAAATCGTGAAATAGTGCGAACGTGTTTCAAATGTCTGTGACACGTGTAAACAGAGGCGGAACGTGGGGTTCAAATGGTTCAAATGGCTCTGAGCACTATGGGACTTAACTGCTAAGGTCATCAGTCCCCTAGATCTTAGAACTACTTAAACCTAACCAGTCTAAGGACATCACACACATCCATGCCCGAGGCAGGATTCGAACCTGCGACCGTAGCGGTCTCGCGGTTCCAGACTATAGAGCCTAGAACCGCTTGGCCACACCGCCCGGCGGAACGTGGGGACCAGCCCGGTATTCACCTAGCGGGATTTGGAAAGCCGCCTAAAAACCACATCCAGGCTGGCCGGCACATCGGTCTTCGTCGTTAATCCGCTGGGCGGATTTCATCCGAGGCCGGCGCGCCTACCCGAGTCCTGGAAGCAGCGCGTTAACGCGCTCGGCTACCCTGGCGGGTCTTTTAGGTCCTGGAGTCTTATGTAGCAAATAGTGCGATGATTTCTTTACAAATTAGTCTTGTAGAGAGATATATTAAGACTGTTTGTTTTCTCATTACAGCACACACACGCAGTGAACAACTTACTTTGCTTGTTCTCTACTTGGCTACGAGCGATTCACTCCAGCTTCTTCTTTTGCTGTGCTCACAAACTTCTACTTAGAGTACTGGCAGTGCGCCCCATGCAGGTCGTTCTCGCTAGTTTCAATTTTGAAAATCAGATCTTGTCACGCTGGAAATGTTCATTCTTTGAACGCATTGTATAAAGTTTTCGAATAACATCCAAAAGTGCTTGAATGACTCTAATATTATTAACGTTTTATCTCCTCTCCTCGGAACCGCTGCTCCCTGAAGCTTCCCGGTATTTACATTTTTGACCACACTTTGGCGTCAGTCGGATCGTTTTATTGTGTTCGGCGGTTTAACAGAGTGGCCGGCTTCCCACTCCGCTCGTCGGTCCGGCTAGTCCGTTTGGCGGCGGCCGTGGGCGGACCGCTGGCCAGTCGGTGGGCCTTCCACAGCTCCATTGTCCCCGCAGCAGCAGACGGCACGCGTGCCCGTAATTGCCCCCCCCCCCCCCCTTGCCCTGACGTCCTGCGTCTCCCGCGCCGTAATTGGGTTACCGCGGCCCGCACAGGCCCCGTCACTTTGGCAGCTCGCACCGCCACGCAGCACGGCGCTCCCCTAATTGCCTTCGCGTCGCCTCCGCCGTTATTGAATCCGAAATTTACGTCGTAATCACGATTCTGAGGATGACCGTGCCGAGTTCCGCTTTCTCGCTTTTCTCTCTCCCGCTATTTCTCTTTCTCCCTTTGCGTCTCAAATTCGTAACCACTGGAGCGAAATTCTAGGAAAGAAACTCCTCTTGTGAAAGTTCTGCTGCCAAAACTGACAGACCCGCAAGACTGCATCGAGCATGAGAGGCAGAGAGAACGTGTTGCAGCAACAGTCAGTAGTAAGAAGTGTTACCACGTGTATCTCACTACAGAACGAGACGTAGCTTGTAAATTTGCGACGTTTACTGTCAGTAAAAATGGTTATGTCAGTCACCGTTTACCACGAAGAACGTCTGTTACGTAGTATGGACAACTTCATTGAAAGGAGAACCATAACTTTCAATGGAACTTCAATTTGGAACGTGATTAGTGCCAATTTCCATCTCTCAAATATAAACAGTCGAATTACGGAGAGTCGAAAGGATGTCCACTAATGGCCATTAAAAGTGCTACACCAAGAAGAAATGCAGATCATAAACAGGTATTCATTGGACAAATATACTAGAACTGACATGTGATTACATTTTCACGCAATTTGGGTGTATAGATCCTGAGAAATCAGTACCCAGAACAACCATCCCTGGCCATAATAACGGCCTTGATACGCCTTGGCGTTGAGTCAAATAGAGCTTGGATGGCGTGTACAGGTACAGCTGCCCATGCAGCTTCAACACGATACCACAGTTCATCAAGAGCAGTGACTGGGGGAATTGTGACGAGCCAGTTGCTCGGCTACCATTGACGAAACGTTTTCAATTGGTGAGAGATCTGGAGAATGTGCTGGCCAGGGCAGCAGTTGAACATTTCCTGTATCCAGAAAGGCCCGTACAAGACCTGCAACATTCGGTCGTGCATTATCCTGCTGAAATGTAGGGTTTCGCAGGGATCGAATGAAGGGTAGAGCCACGGGTCGTAACACACCTGAAATGTAACGTCCACTGTTCAAAGTGCCGTCAATGCGAGCAAGAGGTGACTGAGACGTGTATCCAATGGCACCCCATACCGTCACGCCGGATGATACGCCAGTATGCTGATGACGAATACATGTTTCCAATGTGCGTTCACCGCGATGTCGCCAAACACGGATGCGACCATCATGATGCTGTAAACAGAACCTGGATTCATCGGAAAAAATGACGTTTGGCCATTCGTGCACAGGTTCGTCCTTGAGTACACCATCGCAGGCGCTCCTCTCTGTGATGCAGCGTCAAGGGTAACCGCAGCCATGGTCTCCGAGCTGATACTCCAAGCTGCTGCAAACGTCGTCGAACTGTTCGTGCAGATGGTTATTGTCTTGCAAACGTCCCTATCTGTTGACTCAGGGATCGAGACGTGGCTGCACGATCCGTTACAGCTATGCGGATAAGATGCCTGTCATCTCGACTGCTAGTGATACGAGGCCGTTGGGATCCAGCACGGCGTTCCGTATTACCCTCCTGAACCCACCGATTCCATATTCTGCTAACAGTCATTGGATCTCGACCAACGCGAGCAGCAATGTCGCAATACGATAAACCGCAATCGCGATGGGCTACAATCCGACCTTTATCAAAGTCGGAAACGTGATGGTACGCATTTCTCCTCCTTACACGAGGCATCACAACAACGTTTCACCAGGCCACGCAGGTCGACTGCTGTTTGTGTATGAGAAATAGGTTGGAAACTTTCCTCATGTCAGCACGTTGTAGGGGTCGCCACCGGCGCCAGCCTTGTGTGTATGCTCTGAAAAGCTGATCATTTGCATATCACAGCATCTTCTTCCTGTCGGTTAAATTTCGCGTCTGTAGCACGTCATCTTCGTGGTGTAGCAATTTAATGGCCAGTAGTGTATTTAATATTTTCTCACAAAGAATAATTTCGATCGAGTAAGCTTCTCACGACTGTCTAGTCCTTTTTATATCCGTAACACATGATAAAGCTACCACATTTTATTAAAGTAAGAAGGGGCAGGCTACGAGTCACGGAGAGAAACTTTATTAATACTAACATAGTGCACAAGTATGGGGTCGGAAAGACCTTATGCGAGTGCATATGACCAGCAGAAAGTAGAGCACGCGTAACTGTCAACACAGATATGAGACTGGCTCGATACAATCACAGCCACTGCCCTAAAATAAGCCTGTATGTAACAGGAGGCATCTGGCCGAGGCGAAACACAATCTTGCTAGCACACCAAAGTATAGTGTTTGCAGACTGATCGAGAACCTCCTGAAAAGATTTTAGTCATTAGAAACACCTTAGACCGCAGCCAGAGAAAATACCACTGTTACAGAAGTTCATCAGGAGTTTACTGAAAAGGCAGTATACAAACGACAAGCACAGTCGTAGTCACAACCATACTTGGAGTCACATTCCGTGCTGGGGACCAATCGATTAATCAGGCGCATTCGCTGTAGAGTGACACGTCGATAGTGCTGCAGTAACAACTACGAGCATTCTGTACAGGTTTGAGTGTAGACAACTTATTTTCTGATAAGTACCAGCAACAGTTATTATCCTAGGATCTTCAGTTGTTAGTAAAGAACAAGCGTTGTAGATTTTGTTCCTGGTAATAGCAATGAATAACAGTACTTTCTGTGTGTTGGGATGTACAGAGGAACAAATGCTGACTTACACTTGTCTCCTAGTGCGAATAGGGTATCTAACTGCTTGACTACCAATGATTAGTATTAGCATTTTTGCCTAACAGAATGTAGCAAGGAACGAACACCGCCTCACACTATCTATCTTATTTCTAGCATTTGATTGTGTACTATGAGAACGAGTTGCAAGCGGAGCATTCCCCCCTGGCAGTGAAAGGTAGAACTTGGGGAATGGTAGTTGCTGGGAAGGTGTGGCGATACGCCACATAACGGGATGAAAATGATATTAAAGAACTTCGCAAATATACCAAAACTGACGACGTAACGACATATGTTATCGTGTGAACTTTCAAAGATATAAACATTATCTCTTCTGAGAAAAATAACGAAGACTCTGTAATCACTTGATATGATATGCGAATGTAATTGTGATCTCTGTTTTTTTCATTTTTTTGCAAAAAAATTCCTTCTCTTCCATTTTGTTTTTCCGTAGCGTAAGAAGCCATTTTGTGACGAGGCACGAAAACGTCTAAGTTTCATGTAATATTTTGCCTAAGTATAATCAAGTATTAGTTAAAAGTGTTGGCCACTTTTATATGCACCAGCTCCTATATTCATGAGGTGATAAAATTGATTTTGTATGCAACTTTTGTAGGGGAACATTGGTGCAGGAGTCAGCACCATTGTTCTTAATGATAACGGTCCAGAGTCGTAGTTACTATCGTAATATTCTCTAATTTTGACAAGTGAAAATAAATGTAAATGTAGGAAATTGTCTTGATTAGCGGTTCTTCCTTTGCAACAATAAAAGTAATCAATATTTCCAATATTAAATCATATTTGAGTAAATTGAGTTTACCAAATTTTTTCGATACTCGCTTAGCGAAATCGCGAGAATGTCCTTAGCCTTGTATTTTCATAATTCACAAAAGTCAGTTTTATTAACAACTACTGTCATAAATCTGGGAACTAATTAGCATAATGGACCACAAGTTTAAAGACCTCAGATGGCAAAAGGTCGAATGCATAATTTAATACAGCATTAATTTGAGTATTGAATTGCAATATCCAATACTTTTGTGGTGGCGTCTTTTAATATAAAAATCATCGTGTCAGTCTAATTAACTGATAGAAGCACCACAACTGAGTCACTGACGCAAATATTTTTCCAGTTGTGAAGCAGGTATAATAACATTAACTTCAACTTTTCATAATATATAAAAATCAATACATAAAGCACCACCACAAAGGCCCCCAATGTGGGGCACGAGCCACCGATTTACATAAATATACCAGTTGTCGAGGTACATAAAGCACTACCACAACTGGAGCACAAAGCGTGCAACTCGAACCACTTAGATAAATGTACACGAACAGGTATGCAAACTTTATTTAGTTTTTGGTTAGACACAGAATCCCAAACTAAAACTTATATGTAAAGATAAATTTTGTGTATGTAGAAATTCCATGTTGTACATACTTTAGTAGTGTAAAAATAAACTGTTTCATGTACCACTCCATTCAAAATCCTATAAGCAACCTATTCATGTGTGAGAAGTGGTTACCGTAACTGACCCTTGGGCTGCAGATCTGAGAAAAATACAAATAATCAGAACAATACAACTACAAAAGGTAAGTGTGCAGAAGCAAGTGCTGCTGGCTGGTGGATGACAAGACATAAATAAGCAGGGAGCCAGGCACTCTGCACAGTGAAAAATTTTAAACTGTCTACATATTTTAGTGAATTTACATTTGCATATTTTTGCAGTGAAGTGAAAACGATTCATTTACTAAAAGCAGTGAAAGATAGTGTTCAGCTTGAGTGTGTGACATAGTTTAGTGCAGTGCATATTTCATACGAATTTGCTAGCCAGATTTGATGAAAAGTAATTTAAAGTAAAGTGTGCACTAAGGTAACTTCAGAGCACAGATCATAAGATAACTTTGCAGTTTTTTCATTAATCAACAGTTCAGTGTAGATAAAACCTTCACTGCAGTTACAGGAAGTTCTGTATAGGTTTACTAGCCAGTTCATGTACAGTTTTCATTCAATTTAAAAGAATTTTTGTTAATGATAGCCTTACAGAACTAAAAGAAAGTGAATGTAAGTAGAAATTTCTAATTTTTTTTATAACACAATTTCACTTAAGGTGGGTGTTATATTTCTTGTGTTTTTATATGTGTTTTGTGTATATTGTCACTGAATAACCGTGGCTGGACCTCGTAAAGAGGAACGTACCGAGAGTGAGGCTATATCTGACATGGAAATGGACGATAATGTCCACGAGATCCAAATAGCTGACCCATCGGAGAATACCCGTTCGCAAATTCCTCAAAAGGAACCAGAAATGCGACCAACGATTTTACTGAATATACTAAACAAGCTCAAGTGAGCACACATGTTCATGAGATTAGGTCAAAAACGAAGACTAATGTCACAGTATCAGCTGATGGTCCATCAGTAGCAGAGTTCCTAGTCTTGATTTTCTTGCGATGTTGTTAGCACAATTAGATAGCGAGGAGAAAGACAGAAAACAATGAATAGAACGCGAAAAAGCACTTTTACATCAGGTAAAACACGTGTTACAATCAGAATGGAACGAACTTGAGAAATGCTAAAAAGAGCTTGATGCCTTCCTTGTTCAGAAATTAAACGACCTTTTAGATGAACAAGATAAGGCTATCATCTCACATCTGTCGCAAGAGATGAATGGAATAAAACAACAAGTTTCGTAACTTGTCGAACAAAACAAAGATGTTCCGAAAACATCGGTGAACTTGACGATAGTGTAAATAAGATAGACAATACATATGCCGTGCTCGAATGTCAAGTAAAAGTTATCAGGCGTACAATTGAAGATATCACACAGAACTTAGACCAACACATTGACGATCGTATCCCTGAGGCTGTGAGTCGATCACAAATCTACCCACCCATCACATCACCGATATACCGCCGGAGAAGACATTACAGTGAAGCTACATTTCAGTATATACATGCCGTCATGACGATAAATGACAAATTTGTCTGCGAGAGTCAGCCAAGCCAGTCCCCACCGACTTTCCCGGGAATTGTTGGTGCCGCGGATTCAGGCGTTTTACCAACCCTTGCCCAACTAAAACTTGAGGAAGAATTGATAAAACGTAGACAGTTTAAGATATACAACGATGAGAAAATGGTTGTGCATCCTGTCACCTTTATAAAAAGTTTTAAAAACATTTTGCCTCACTATGGACAGAGAGGCAAAAGATTCATTTTGTCACGTCCTTTATAACGGGAGATGCAGCGCTGTGGGCACTGGAAATGGCCGAACATTGCGCATCGTTCCCTGATTTTGAAAACAAATTTCTTGCAAGGTATAGGTCCCGGTCTACACAAGAACGTTTGAGAAAACAGTTCTACATCCCCGAACTGTTCAACACCGTCATGGGAATTTAAGAAACTATTTTGAGAAATATCTCAATAAGACGCGCTATTGGGATGAACCGATGTTGGCAAGATTTGTAATAGAATTCTTAAAGGAAAACTCCCCACTGTCATTCGAGAAAAACTCGTGCATGTCCCAGACACGGACTTAGAACAATTTGTGTCAACATTAGATTCTTTGGATTTAATCCAAGAAGATGGACATCAAAACGAATTTGGCAATGCAGGGAGCAATCAAAACAACAATAAATCACGACAGTCGAATAGTAGCAGCCTCAGGAAGAACGGGTTCGTGAAGAATAAAGACTTTTCAAAAGGCGAAGCGTACAATAAAGGACAGGTGGGGCATAACCAGCAACCGAGTAACAGTAACTGGCATCCTAACCCAGCAGGAGGAAACCGAGTAAAAACGGCAATGAACTTTACAACCGAACAATTAGAGGTGAAGGGGGGTAACCCCAACTTCTCACAGATAAACATGTGCACGGCCAACGACCACGGGCGATGCCCAGGGCTGCCAAACTGGCAGGCACAAATGTCAAATAATAATTTACCGATCTATCACATAAACGTTATACCTATTCCAGCGCCACCGCCGCATCCACCTAAGCCTAATACTCAAGTCTAGTACCACAGAGTCAGTCTTGCGCTCAAAACGAGGGCGTGAGGATTGTGGACGTCACAGATGAGACACCTGCAGCGGGGGACAGGCCGTCAAAAACCGGCCGACCGCTGTAGGCGCCGACCAGTCTGTCGGCAGCAGGAAGAGTGGGGAGGGAGCGCAGTGTAAACGTGTGACTGCCGAGTTACAATGATGGCCAGAATTTAAGGAACTAATTAATATCTGAACCGCGACAGCGAAGTATGGATGATACGGAATTAATTCAAGCCGCCTTTCCGGCAAAAATTAACAATATTTTAATGACAGTGACAAATGAACAATTGTTCCGTGTCTGGACAAGATCAGGAAGTGTTAAAATTGTATATATATATATATATATATATATATATATATATATATATATATATATATATATATATATATATAATCAGGTGAATTTTTCTTTTGTTAGAGCATGATTCTTTCTCTCAGGGATATTATCTTTTCTTATCACTTTTACTTACGTGCATAAGTAAATGTGAAACGGGTTCTTGAAGGGCCGCTGTTATGCATTTACAACTTTACATTTTGAACGTGATGACTAAAATATAGGTGAATTGAATGTAATTTTGTTAATGTCTATTTATTGATTACAAAGGAAGGCTCGAGAGAATTTCGATTGTTGCCGCCGAGCGGCCAAGATAAAACTTACTGAACTCATGGAATCTGTATAATTTAAAAAAATAACTTGAACGTAAATTAATTATCTGTTGTAATTTCGAAACGTTCTTACAACGAAATCTCTCGCATTTACAGTTACTGTTAACACTTTGAAAAATAAATCAATACTTCGGCGCGTAATGGCCGACCAGAGGCTGCATCGAAAGATGAGCTTCCCGTAGCGCAAATTACTGAAAAAATGCTTATTAAACGTAACTAGCCACTGCGACCATTTGAGGTGACAACTATTACAAAGAAATTCATTTTGTGAAAACAATAATTAGTTTATTTTAGCAGAATACCTAATAACTTACATAAAATATGTGTAGCCGCTCAGTGGCTGCCTTCCGTATCGCGAAACAAAACAGTGTGAGTACCATAAAGTACGTCCTTCCTCCTCGGCCGTACAACCGCGTCTCTTTCCGATCCTTTTTTTGTTCATAGATATGTTTTAAAACGGCCTTGCTGTGCTGGTACTGCGAACGGCTGAAAGCAAGGGGAAACTACAGCCGTAATTTTTCCCGAGGGCATGCAGCTTTACTGTATGATTACATGATGATGGCGTCCTCTTGGGTAAAATATTCCGGAGGTAAAATAGTCCCCCATTCGGATCTCCGGGCGGGGACTACTCAAGAGGATGTCGTTATCAGGAGAAAGAAAACTGGCGTTCTCCGGATCGGAGCGTGGAATGTCAGATCCCTTAATCGGGCAGGTAGGTTAGAAAATTTAAAAAGGGAAATGGATAGGTTGAAGTTAGATATAGTGGGAATTAGTGAAGTTCGGTGGCAGGAGGAACAAGACTTCTGGTCAGGTGACTACAGGGTTATAAACACAAAATCAAATAGGGGTAATGCAGGAGTAGGTTTAATAATGAATAGGAAAATAGGAATGCGGGTAAGCTACTACAAACAGCATAGTGAACGCATTATTGTGGCCAAGATAGATACGAAGCCCATGCCTACTACAGTAGTACAAGTTTATATGCCAACTAGCTCTGCAGATGACGAAGAAATTGAAGAAATGTATGATGAAATAAAAGAAATTATTCAGATTGTGAAGGGAGACGAAAATTTAATAGTCATGGGTGACTGGAATTCGAGTGTAGGAAAAGGGAGAGAAGGAAACATAGTAGGTGAATATGGATTGGGGGACAGAAATGAAAGAGGAAGCCGGCTGGTAGAATTTTGCACAGAGCACAACATAATCATAACTAACACTTGGTTTAAGAATCATGAAAGAAGGTTGTATACATGGAAGAACCCTGGAGATACTAAAAGGTATCAGATAGATTATATAATGGTAAGACTGAGATTTAGGAACCAGGTTTTAAATTGTAAGACATTTCCAGGGGCAGATGTGGACTCTGACCACAATCTATTGGTTATGACCTGTAGATTAAAACTGAAGAAACTGCAAAAAGGTGGGAATTTAAGGAGATGGGACCTGGATAAACTAAAAGAACCAGAGGTTGTACAGAGATTCAGGGAGAGCATAAGGGAGCAATTGACAGGAATGGGGGAAATAAATACAGTAGAAGAAGAATGGGTAGCTTTGAGGGATGAAGTAGTGAAGGCAGCAGAGGATCAAGTAGGTAAAAAGACGAGGGCTAGTAGAAATCCTTGGGTAACAGAAGAAATATTGAATTTAATTGATGAAAGGAGAAAATATAAAAATGCAGTAAGTGAAACAGGCAAAAAGGAATACAAACGTCTCAAAAATGAGATCGACAGGAAGTGCAAAATGGCTAAGCAGGGATGGCTAGAGGACAAATGTAAGGATGTAGAGGCTTGTCTCACTAGGGGTAAGATAGATACTGCCTACAGGAAAATTAAAGAGACCTTTGGAGATAAGAGAACGACTTGTATGAAAATCAAGAGCTCGGATGGAAACCCAGTTCTAAGCAAAGAAGGGAAAGCAGAAAGGTGGAAGGAGTATATAGCGGGTCTATACAAGGGCGATGCACTTGAGGACAATATTATGGAAATGGAAGAGGATGTAGATGAAGATGAAATGGGAGATACGATACTGCGTGAAGAGTTTGACAGAGCACTGAAAGACCTGAGTCGAAACAAGGCCCCCGGAGTAGACAATATTCCATTGGAACTACTGACGGCCGTGGGAGAGCCAGTCCTGACAAAACTCTACCAGCTGGTGAGCAAGATGTATGAAACAGGCGAAATACCCTCAGACTTCAAGAAGAATATAATAATTCCAATCCCAAAGAAAGCAGGTGTTGACAGATGTGAAAATTACCGAACTATCAGCTTAATAAGTCACAGCTGCAAAATACTAACACGAATTCTCTACAGACGAATGGAAAAACTAGTAGAAGCCAACCTCGGGGAAGATCAGTTTGGATTCCGTAGAAACACTGGAACACGTGAGGCAATACTGACCTTACGACTTATCTTAGAAGAAAGATTAAGGAAAGGCAAACCTACGTTTCTAGCATTTGTAGACTTAGAGAAAGCTTTTGACAATGTTGACTGGAATACTCTCTTTCAAATTCTAAAGGTGCCAGGGGTAAAATACAGGGAGCGAAAGGCTATTTACAATTTGTACAGAAACCAGATGGCAGTTATAAGAGTCGAGGGACATGAAAGGGAAGCAGTGGTTGGGAAGGGAGTAAGACAGGGTTGTAGCCTCTCCCCGATATTGTTCAATCTGTATATTGAGCAAGCAGTAAAGGAAACAAAAGAAAAATTCGGAGTAGGTATTAAAATTCATGGAGAAGAAATAAAAACTTTGAGGTTCGCCGATGACATTGTAATTCTGTCAGACACAGCAAAGGACTTGGAAGAGCAGTTGAATGGAATGGGCAGTGTCTTGAAAGGAGGATATAAGATGAACGTCAACAAAAGCAAAACAAGGATAATGGAATGTAGTCTAATTAAGTCGGGTGATGCTGAGGGAATTAGATTAGGAAATGAGGCACTTAAAGTAGTTAAGGAGTTTTGCTATTTGGGGAGCAAAATAACTGATGATGGTCGAAGTAGAGAGGATATAAAATGTAGGCTGGCAATGGCAAGGAAAGCGTTCCTGAAGAAGAGAAATTTGTTAACATCCAGTATTGATTTAAGTGTCAGGAAGTCATTTCTGAAAGTATCCGTATGGAGTGTAGCCATGTATGGAAGTGAAACATGGACGATAAATAGTTTGGACAAGAAGAGAATAGAAGCTTTCGAAATGTGGTGCTATAGAAGAATGCTGAAGATTAGATGGGTAGATCACATAACTAATGAGGAAGTATTGAATAGGATTGGGGAGAAGAGAAGTTTGTGGCACAACTTGACCAGAAGAAGGGATCGGTTGGTAGGACATGTTCTGAGGCATCAAGGGATCACCAATTTAGTATTGGAGGGCAGCGTGGAGGGTAAAAATCGTAGAGGGACACCAAGAGATGAATACACCAAGCAGATTCAGAAGGATGTAGGTTGCAGTAGGTACTGGGAGATGAAAAAGCTTGCACAGGATAGAGTAGCATGGAGAGCTGCATCAAACCAGTCTCAGGACTGAAGACCACAACAACAACAACAATGTTTTAAACAAAGATGCTACTTTAACATTATCACTGCATATCAGTTGTTTCAAGAACATTAACTGTATCTTTTATACTCATTATGTTCATAAAATATTTAAGGCTTTACAAATAATTTTTAGTTCACCCTTAACACTTCACAATATTGTTCACTGCTTACAACCGATAAAAATGTCAATATTTATGTGACGTACCGTCACAGAAGTTGCCGATTTTACCAGTGGAAAACTGTAGCTTTACATAATAATAAAAGAAAAAATACATAAAGTACCACCACAAAGGGTCTAAAACATACAGTGGTTGTGCGTAGTGTTAATGTGTAATGATGGAAAGCTACTGTAAGATACCTCTCCAAGTAAGGCTGAATTATTAAGAAATTAAGAGTTCTTAAATTGTTTTCATAAGTGTTTGAACCATCGTTCACTTCCTACAAAGCCAACAAACGTTTTCTCTAATCCAAGATCGCCTCCGCTAAGTGTCCGAGAAGACATTCGGCTTCTCATTCCACTGAAGGTAAATTAGCAGACGTCTGCCAACACTGTCATCAACATCCTGGCTGCGCCACGCAGCCTTGCAGTTGATCGTAGGATCTGTGCCGAGGCCCAACAGGTGTCTTCAAGCCATGGATTAACCCACATCAACTTCAAGGAATGTTCCTAAACATCCAATACAGAATTCTTCCTTAACACTACATTGCAGTCTCGATTCTTTTGCACTTGAAAACTGACGAGTAATGTATATGACGACACACACTGATAGTTGTCTGTCATATTCACAACTTTCAGGAACTGATTTTCCTCTGCATATTCTAAATTGCAGACAAGATTACAAAGATATTACTGAGTGACTCAATCGATCACTAAAAACATTATAGTCTTTGATGAACTTATTAGGTACTCCTCAGTTGAAACACCTTTGCAAGCCGTAATTCCGACTAATGAGAGAGGTTTCATTGAGACGTGGCGGTTTAATCCGGACAACGCGTATCTATTCTGCCTGGAACTTCCTGTAAGCATGTCTGAAAGAGCAGAGGCGCTGCTAAGGCTGAGTAATGTATGAAGTAGAAATGAAGTCACTTTCTGTTGATCATTCTCAGATTTCATATTACAAATGCTTCCCACGGTTCTGCTTGGTTCATGTAGCGCGGCACAAGAGCATTTGCATCATTTCCAGATGTTTTGCGTGCATTTGTCCAAGTACTAATTTAATGTTCGTTGTCGAATGACGTACGGCATATGACGACATACGAGGTCAAGAAGTTTCACAAGTGCTTCATTCGAAGACATGGTGTCTACCAAGTCTGGGAATGAAGCACTTGAAACAGCTTGACGTCGTATGTCGTCGTACGTCGTACCGTAAAGGGGGCTACTTGAGCCCTGGAGGCTAACTTGAGACCAAATCAACAAAATGTTGTTTGGTTCTCTGAGCACTCTCAAAATCAGTATAACGACGTAGTTTACTGCTTCGCTGGTAGGCGGCAGCACTAAGCAGACAATAGCGTGAGTCTAGGAGGTTTGGGAAGTCGCCAATAGTAGCAGCACTTGTTAAGCTACCTACACACATGTTTATTGTTTATTTCACTCTGCAAACTTTCGTCTGTAGAGACATCAGGAAGAGACTAAAACTGGAGGTAAGTGCATATATTTCATATTTAGTTTATCATCAAAGCCAACTGAGGGTTGTTCATGTCCTGAATAACTCATTAATTGTACAATATGTGGTTAAGTACTACTGGTACACGTTAGCTTCAAATACAAGTTACTTGAGCCCATGGGCTCAAGTAACCCGTAACGACATTTCTTGCTGTTCAGTGTATTAATTCGTTTTGGCTCAAGTTGCCCAGAAGAATTAAAGTTCCGCACTGGAAATCCTATTTTTGTGGTTGGTTTCTTTCAATATTATCTGACGCAATGCCTTATAAATATATAAGACCACCTGGAAACCGGACATACGCTGACTTTACTCCAGAAAAATTGGAAGAATGCCTGGAAGCTGTGAGGAGCAGGAGGATGACACAGCGCGAAGCGCAGAGTTTTTATAATATTTGCAGAGCCACTATCAAGATGAAGCTAAAAAATCAACATCCATGGAAACTGGGGCACCCGAAAGTTTATACGGATGAAGAGGAGCTTACATTTGCTACCCACCTCCACATGCTGTGTGACTTTGGGTTTCCTTGCGACGAACTTGATTTTAGATTTGTCGAAAACCCTTACTTAGGTCGACAGGGCGTACCACTTATTGTTTTAAGACTAACTTGCCTGGAAGAGATTGGGTTAAGTCCTTCCTACAGAGGCATCCCACTCTTTTAGTTCGATTTGCATCTAACATAAAAAGAACAAGAGCGGCTGTAAATGAAAAGATCATCACTGAATACATTCAAAATGTGGGAAAACTGCTCAAGGACGCCCCCACCCCCTGAAAATGTCTACAACTATGACGAAACCAATATGAGTGATGATCCAGGTAGGAAAAAAGTAATTTGCCGAAAGTGTACTAAATACCCCGAGCGTATTATGAACACAACAAAATCCAGCGTAAGTGTGGCAATGCAGCCAGATAGTCCATTCCACCTCATATCATATATAAGGCCGAAAATCTGTGGTCACCTTGGATGGAAGGTGGCCCAACTGGGGCTAAATATAACCGCAGTAAGCATGGGTGGATCGACCTAGCAATTTTTAAGGACTGGTTTACTAGTCATCTGCTTCCAATTCTTAAGAAACAAGAAGGTAAGACGGTTGTAATTGGTGGCAATCTTACTTCACACCTCAGCATCAAGGTGATTTAGCTCTGTGAAGAAAACAATGTGCACTTTGTTTGTCTTCCACCTCACTCAGCCACTGCATGTGGCATATTTTTAGGCCTCTCAAAATGAGGTGGAAGGATGTTCTTGACCGTTGGAAGCAATCAGATGCAGGTAAAAGAATTGGTGTGCCTCCAATGGATCAGTTCCCAATGCTGTTGCGAAGTGTTTTAGAAGAAATTGGTCCAAACATGGAAAGCAACCTAAAGGCAGGTTTCAAGAAAGCTGGATTGGTGCCTCTAGATGAAAATCAGATCATACGCCGTTTTCCAAATCAAGACAAATCCAAGGCAAATGTAGACTTATCTATGACTGGGGATGCATTTCTTCAACGACTTCAAGAGAAGAGGGACGAATTTTTTTACACCTCGCTCTACTAAGAGGAAAAAACTCTAAGTGCCACCTGGACAGAGTGTAAGTGTGTCCGATTTCTGCTCTACCAGTAAAACCAGCGCCTTCGTGGAAAGCACCCAACACCATGAAGAAAGTCCGCAAATGAAAGCATCTTCAAAAACAACCAAGACCACCATACCAAAAAGAAAACAAAAATTGGAAGACTCCACGTGAGAGGAAGATGACGCATCAGGAGGTGACAGCGACATCAGACTCCACAATAGTGATGAGGAACGTATAGGACACTTGTGTATGACTTCTTGCCAAACCAGAGGCAAATCAACACCACCACCGGCGTCTGTAACGAAAGATGACCTAAAATAGGCAAGTTTGTTCTGGTAGAATGGAACGAGAATGAATACCCAGGAGCCATCCCTGCTGTAGAAGCAGAAGGTGTCAGAGTCGACTGCATGGAGCCTGCACTAAAGGCCTGGAGATGGCCCAGAAATAAGGACGTCTTGTAGTATAAATTTGAAGATATGGTAATGACAATAGAACCCCCAAAATTTATAAAAAGAGGTTTGTTTTCTTTAACTGCACTCTAAACATTGTTATAGCCCTACATTATATTATTTGTACAATATCTAAAAAGTGTTGTTCAAAATTAATGTTCAAAATTAATATTTGTCCTTAAAATAAACGTTTGGAAGTTTACTGGATGTTGAGAAATTATGTTATTCAAATAACCATCAACCCACTTGGACCCAAACGGCCTTCAAATGGTAGTATCTATGGGAATTACTGTTTGGATTCAAGTAACCCAACCGTAAGGTTAGCTTGAGCCCAAATAGAATAGAAAAATAAAAATATGTACTACATCACAAACAATGGGTACTGCACTTTAAAGTAACCATAACAAACGATTGTTTAGTAATATAATGTGAGTATGTAGGTGAAAAAATCAGTTGTGCCCATTTTTAAATATAATGTCAGAAGTTTCGAAATCTGGGTTCAAGTAGCCCGGGTTTACAGTGCGTCACTGGATACTTGTGAAACGGTTTGAACTCACGAAATCCAGGGATATATGGCACTGTACGGCATTATCGTTTATTTTGAGAGATGCATGTGGGGCCTGAAGATGGCATAGTGGAATGCCAAAACTGGTTGTCGTCAAAATTGAATAAAATAACATCTTAGTTACACAGGTGTTGGAGAATTTCATTGATATTGACAAGAACTGGAAACAGGTCTATATGAAGGTATATCCTTGTAATTAATAATCTATATTGCTTGTCATGCGTTTATGTACTCATTTCATTCCTGTCTTTAGTCCACATTCCTGTCATTATTGTAGTCATTCCAACTGTTCCTTCACTTTCCCGTCGAATTACTTCACCTTCCATGCTTCAGTTGACAAGATCTGAAATGTGCACTACCATTGGACTGTGGATAATTAATTCTCTCTTTCTGGTGCCGTGTCCTGTTAAAGATCTGTCCCTGGACTGCTCGCTTATTCGATATACGATCATCATGATGTTCCAATTCAATTTCCTGCAGCAATCGCTTGAACGTGTCTTTGTAATTATTGCACTGTCCAATCAGAATATGTCGGTACTGCCAATGTAACGTTTTTAAACAAAATCTAACCATCACTTCCGCATTATTCAGTACACCCAAGAACTGATTGTTTTTCAGCATCTCTTTGATTAATTTCACTGAACTCCTTAGTACTGATACTTCAAATCACAGCTTACAATATGGTCCCGGCGGAGGTTCGAGCCCCACTCGGGCATGGGTATGTGTCTTTGTCCTTAGGAGAATTTAGGTTAAGTAGTGTGTAAACATAGGGACCTTAGCAGTTAAGTCCCATAAGATTTCACACACATATGAACATTTTTGAACACCTCACAAAACTCAGGTTTGTGCCTATTTAGACCAGTAGTTGTCCAAATATGCCTCCTTGAACTCCCAATATCATGTGCAGTTAATTGATATTCTCCAAATATTCACAGCAGGTGAAACAGCTAAACCGCACATGTGTTCAAGTTTGTGTATCAATTATCTTGACGGTGGATTTGGTTCAGTAAGTTGCTAAATCCAAGCCTTGGAGTGAGGCATCTTCCCATTCTCCTTGAACACATGGTACCTATGTACCGAATATTAATCGAACTGTTCAAGCTTACATCTCTCTGTCTGGCTCAGTGAGTCCATTCTGTACGCTTCACCGTTCCTTCTCCATGTCGATGCAGTCACTCTTTACAAAATTTCTTACCCTCTGTTGCAGATCTCTTCATAATTGGTAACTTTCCTAGTTCTAACCAATTACCAATCTGCTCCATACCATTGCTCGCAGCTGTAGTGCCCACCTCCCATTCTTTCAGACTATCATACGCTACCGACTCCATCCGTAACTTGTTCATACTTTCACACTCCACTTTAAATTGTAATAGCAAATGCACTTCCCGTGTTTCACTTATTGGTACTTGGGCTGTACCATCCAAATCTGCATGCTCATTCTCCATTTCTTCCTGAATAGTCTTTATATTTTCCATTCATAAATCGTCTGTGGCATTACACGACTGTAGATCAATACATTCTTCGATTTGGTGTACTCAGTCTCCTACCACACTTATACATCTTTTCACCTCTTCCACCTTCTTGTCCTGTTCTTCTTGCTTTTCCTCTACCGCATTATCGATTAAACTGGTTATGAAAAGTTGCATCAACAGTTGTCCCACCTCCTCCTACAATTTCTTCACCATCTTGCCCTTGTGGTTTCCTCTTTCCTTCTCCCACTTCTGTTTTCCTCTCCCACTCAGCTGCTTCGTCTTATAAAGCTTGGCTGTTTCTTCTTCCCTTCTCCTTTCCTGCTGATTTAAGTTCTTTCTGATTAATTCATTGTGGGTTTCTTAACTCACAGTTTCCATTTTTCCAGTCATGAATTACTGCATGGGACGTCCGTAACCATCTTCTTCTTTTCAGTTGATGCAGTTGGTTCACTCAGTTGATTTGTTGTTATTTCGTTTATCCTTGCCTCCATTCATCTTTGTATCATGAACTTGTAAATTAAACTCTAGTTTTGTGAAAATTAATTGAATCTTGACCCACATCGACTCATAGAAAATATCAGTTCTCTATTTACCTTAGTGTCTCAGTATCCTTTCTTTTCCTACGTTCTCTAGGTTCCCTGCAACCTGAAATTCACGTTCTCTATCCCTATTACTGCACTTGCAACTCCTGCAACATCTACCTTTTCTTCTGAGCCACCCATAGCTATGCTCTTGAACATACACACCTGACTGCTTGTACATATTTGAAATGACACTTGTCACAAGAACCTTATTAAATATTTCTCAGTACCACTGTCACATTATTTTGATATTCCCTTTAGATTATCCTGTACAGTGCACAGTCTATTAGTATATCCTTTCCAAAATAGTGACAGTGGTGGTCAATGTTGTATTAATATTGGAAGATAGTGTTGCCACCACAACATAAGATAAACATGTACACATGGTGGAACTCAAGTTGAAACAAAAGCGCAGGTATATTGTAATTTTGGTGATTGCTTTCTTATAACTCTATAAAAAGCTCTGATTCTCTACTGTCCAAAATATTCATGAATCAAACCCTTACACCTCTATCCATATTACTTTTCTAAATTTCTGAGTATGATTGGGGCACTGCGTAGTACGGAACCCTCAGCAGGTTATACCAGTTCAAAACTTCCACTCCTCCCAGGCTTGCCACCTAGCTTATATGATCGTTATAATTACGGGAATAGAAAATTACTTTGGAGCCATTATTGGTTATACACGCTGGAGTTCAATAAAAGAATAGTTTGTAGCAGGGGCCTAAAAGATTGTATCCAGAGTGGTTCTCACAGAACTTTGATTCTCCTATTTGTAGACATGGAATAAACTAACAATGAAAATAAAATCATAGTCTACAATAAATTCAGAATTTATTTCATATACAACATATTATTTTTGCACAGATTGAACATTCCTTATTAACAATTTCAATTCAAACAGTGCATTGATCGTTACATTAATTATTCTATCTACTTGTTGATAATCTTTGGCGATGGTCAGAGATAATATTTTGGTTATGACGGTTCGCTTCCATGGTTATTGAGTCACGAAGTCGTGTGGTAGGCATGCAGTGATCGCAAAGCATGAGGTTGACAGTCAATGAAGACAAATACCTTACTGGCGGATAGTGGCCATTAGAGAGGGCACCGCTTCTATCCAGATTAATATATTACCTGCTTATTCGTCCCTGTCATGCTTTACTGAAATGTAACCTTATTATTAGCTTCGATGGTCTCCATTAAACCATTGTGGCATTTCTCGGAGAGGCCCTCTGACTTTTCTGGTCCTGAGTGTCCTCGTCTGAGTCCATACGTCTAGCGACGTAACTCTCTCTTTCGCACATCGACGGCGGTTCTGCAACATAAATTGTCCACCTACCTCGATAATGCTGCAGATTTGCACACGTAACTCCTGACTGCAACTACTTAAGAGATCTCAGAAAAGCAGTGTTGAAGAAACTGAGATTTCATAATTACACGTCGGAAACCGCTATAAGTACAAAAAACTGAAAATAGTCTTGTGAACTCTAAAGAATAAATCGGAAATGGGGTGCTGTTCAAATTTCTAGGTTCAAAGGTCCTTTCAAACTTGCATTAGGATTTTTTTTTACTGCTATTAAGCAAGATCATCAGCCCACATATGTTCAAATCATTTAAGATCCTGTTCACAGTACTCGTCACACTCAAACAGGTTACCCAATTCCGAAATCATTTACAAGAGTAACACAGCCAATAAACTGCTATTTACTTTTGCACTCAGCATTCAGCGGTTTCCTTTAAATAACGTTTTTGCTCTCCATAAATACTCAGAAAAAAAATTTACTTAGTACCGCCAATCTTTTAGTTCAAAGTTTACACAGGCGATTTTCTCCAGAACAAAATATCTCTCGACTCTTAAAATTTCACAAGTAGATAATGGTAAACACAAGCTACCTTTATGACTGTACTGAAGCGCGTAAGTCACAATATCACTTCATTTTAAACATAATGTGTTCGGACACTTTCAGCATGACCGGCTCCTTCGAAAGCTAGTCCACCACCTCCTTCATCTCTCTGCCTCTCCAAGCACCTCTATCTCATGCGTTAGGTGGCAAACCGTCTCACTTCTTATTGGCTGTACAGAATTACGGCCAATCAGAACTGATTTTCAGGGTGGAGCTCGCCCCAAAATCTAGCAAGAACCAACCACTGCTCTCAGCTCATTGACGTCATTAAAATAAGCAACTCAAAACTCTTGTTAAAGTAATAAAATGAAATAAACCGTAAGCTGTACTTTACATCTGGAATTTAACTATATAGTCGATAACGCTGTGGCTGTCTTTTACATATTCAAACATGCTTGGACATACGTCATCCACTAGTAGGGGAACCATTAGTGGATTCGTTCCCACGATACAAATCTGGAACACTTGCAAGTTCCTATAGAGAATTACAAACTGAAAATTTAATATTGGCGAATGTCGCATATACATTCACACAAGTACTCTCTTTCACACTCACCCTAACACAAAATATAAATATCTACTTGAAATTCTTAAAGTTTTACTACAGCAAAATCACGAAAGATTTTCTAAAACGAGAACTTCCCAAATTTGAATCTAAACACTGAAGGTGTTATATTTTTTCAAATAGTCACAGTTGATGAACTATTAAGATATATATATATATATATATATATATATATATATATATATATATATTAATTTAGTTTTTTAAGTGTCGGATAATTACGTTTTTTACTGACTTTCCTTTTTTTTGTAACTTCCAAATTATGACAGTTATTGACTTCAGATTTTGACAGATTGTTCCTTTACACAACAAAAGGTTATGTACCTAATATGAATTTCCTCAGGATATTTCTAGATCAGTTATTAATTTTTATATTTCCACAGAATGTAACTACTCTGTAAGCGCTTCTCCGCTACTTTCACACACTGCAGTCACGCCATATGGTCATGACGCACGTCTGCAGGACACAGCTCGCCCGTTGCAGATCGTATAAGATTCTGACTACTTACACTGGAGCCCACATACATTCATACAAGAAAGCTTTGATAAATAAATTGGCGATCGCGCCCTAGCTGCGATGCCTCAATCTCGCGTTTCCAAGTCCGCAAGCAGATCCCAAAAAATGTTCAGAGTGTACGCCGAAATGTGAATCTTCTCTCTCGAAAGTCGGAACGCTAAATATCTTACTGAAAAGCGATAAAAGTAAGTATCTAAAGAAGCACACTAAACTGCGCTAGTTGACAGTTTTTCACTTGACTAAAGCTTCCCAGCTTATCACAGAATTTCCTGCCATCATTGACCAGTGGTACCATTTTGAAAAGTCTTTCTTTTTCCATTCATCAGATCCATAAGTATCACTCTTCCAATAATTTCTTTACCACCTTTCTGCGATCAAAAAGTGGAACTCAAGGCTAAAGAACAGGCCTGTTATGTTACACAGCTTTTCTAAGTTTATTTCCAACTGGAGCTAGAAAACATTTGCCGTGGGCAAAATTATCGTTTGTAAGCCAGCATAGCAGGTCAAGACCACGACTCACTAAGAAGTACATTACCTCTCATGGCCGGACAAACGACATTTCTCAAAGTATCGGGAACCGATTGTGGCGTGCACAATAATCGAGCTCGCAGCCAACGGACTTTGTCAAGGAATGTAAAATCTCCTTCCTAACATGTAGTGTAATTGGCATAGAGAGATAGTCATATCTCGTTGATAAAGTAAGATTGCATCATTAAATTTGTAACGTCCCCTTAGAAAAATTTATGAATGACTGTGATGATAAACCTCTTACATTATTTGCTTTTCAAACAGCTGAGCAAAACTGAACGTGCACAGACATTTCTCTCTTTACTTATTCAGATCATCAATAAACTGACACACAATATTTTTAGCACAACGCAATCTGACTTTTAATAATCCCTACAAAAGAATGGCCCTGACTAAGAATAACCTATACCTTTCATGAATCACTTACCTCACAAAAATCTACGTTACTCAAACTACTGTAATACAGCGAGCGCCAGTACTGCCAGCTAAATAAAAGATTCTAACCACTGAAGTCACTAACTACTAATAGGCATAATTAGCAAATGAAAGTTTCTGATAGAGAACAAACAATGTATTTACCTTAATAGTGTTCAAAAGTCATAATATATATATCAGTTCATGACATCCATTCTTACAAATGTACTGTTTCTGATGGACATACGTCCAGATCATCCGCTCTCAAAACTCCGCCATCTCTCTCCCCACATCCACCACTGCTGGCGGCTCACCTCCAACTGCGCAACGCTACGCGCTGTTCACATACAACTGCCCAACACTACAATAGCGAATATTACAACAATGCTAACCAGCCACAGACTGCACACAGCACAGCCAGTGATTTTCATACAGAGCGCTACGTGGCGTTACCAATATAAAAACCTAAACAGCCTACCTACAAATTTTTCGTTGTTTGCAGGCAGGTGACTGCAGTACTATTAATGCTGCGCCACAGTACCGTAGTAAGCCGCTAGAGGAGACAGCAGTCTGTCTCGACTTTATGAGATGTGTCATTTTATTTTAGGCCTTTTGGCGGCACGCTCGTTAAATGAACTTGTGTACGATCTTTGTAGACGTCACATTTAGTTCAGATGGACTATGGTCGTAGGATGACTCGTTTCTGAGACATGAAGAGGGGAGTGATTCGAGCCGTGATGCGGTACTCCCGGCGGCCGACCGGAACACGGCCGGGAAGCGTCCCCGCAGGAAGCGGCGCTCCGGTGTATGGTTTACGCGGCCGCGGGGACCGGCCTGACTGTGGGGCCGGGGCCGGGGCCAGGGGACCTGTTAGCCGCCTCCGCCGCCGCCGCCGCCCGCCGCCTCCGCTCGCCGCGCACGCCGGGCTTAATTATCGCGGCGCGTGACCAGCCTGCGTACTGCGCAGGGGGGCGCTAAACGGCGTAGCTGGCCAATTTGCGCAAACGGCGCTGCACGAGGTGCGGCTGTGCGGATTAACTTCTGCCTCTCTGCGTCTACATCCCGCAGCCTAGCGCCATGCAGCGACCGCAGCCGTCACACGGGTACCCCAGGGCAGCGCGCCAATGTATGTGATCTAGTTACTGCGCAACGAAATGAGTGCGATATACAGGGGCAATTGGGAACTCCCAAACTACTCCGTTACTAAAACTATCAATCTGGCACTAGGCTTCAAAGCCAGGATTTTTTTTAATGTTTTCAAACTTTTCTTTAAATTTTCTTGGGAATACCCCTGGCAATGAGGAGTTCACTAGAATAATTGTATACATTAACTCAATAGATTCATTCAACCCCAAACCTTGAGTTTCAAGCCTTTTAATACTTGCAGGTATGTGGGAAAAATGAGTGCTAATCACAGCAATGTCATAAGCTTTTGAGTGGGTGACCATTCGGTCTCTCGAGCGCTGCTGGCAAGCGGGATGCACTCAGCCCTTGGGAGGCAAGCTGAGGAGCTACTTGATTGAGGAGTAGCGGCTCCGGTCTCGTAAACTGACATACGGCCGGGAGAGCGGTGTGCTGACCACATGCCCCTCCTTATCCACATCCAGTGACGCCTGTGGGCTGAGGATGACACGGCGCCGGCTGGCACCGTTGGGCCTTCCTAGGCCTCTTCGGACGGAGTTTAGTTTTAAAAGCTTCCTTGCACTGGCGAACTGCCGGAGCCTCTGCAATATCGAAGTCATTTACTACCCCTCTAATGGCCTCGAAATGTTCATTGTAAAACAACATGGCTTCGACCCACGTACCCCAACGAGTTACCACTGGTTCGGGGTGTAAAGGCACATTTGGTAGTTTTTCTTTGTAGGTATTGATGCGAGCAGGCGCCTTTAGAAACACTTTCTTTGTGGATGAAATCAGTTTATTTACATTTACAAACGTGAACGTACTTCTTCAAGAAGGCGATCTACTCCATGAGCAAAGCACGTCACATGAATACAATTGGGATAAAATACTAGGAGGGCTTTTCGTACTTTGATCAATTAGGTAGCACCATCCGAAATAAACACAAACAACCTTCAACCTGCAAAAGATTCTGGAAATATTTTTGTAATACCCCCATTCAAAACTCTGGTGATCTTAGAATGATTTACTTTTTCAAGTTCTTTGCAGGCCGCTAAATAGGAAAAAGAAGGCTCTTCTTTTAAAGCACCAACAAGTAATTTTGCAATGTAACGGCCACTAGTGTCTGTAGCTTCGTCAACTGAAATCCAGATAATGCTGTCCTTGAGTTCATTGGGTATTTCTTCCAGAACATTTACGTAAATTGTCGGTATGAAACTTTTACGCAATGTTGATTCGTATGGTATATTTTGTTTTAAGAAACATTTACGCAGGAAGCCATTGAGGATAGGGTTTGTAAGTTCGTGAAGAACAATGAACGCTTCACGTAGGTCCATATTAAACCGACTTGTTTGGTTACCTTTGGACAAATCCCTGCTACTGCAACTTGCTGTTGTCAGAAGTTGTTGTCGTGGTCCTTTCTTCTGCATTCCTGCAGTATGAAGACTTTCCTTGACATGCTGGTCTATTTGAACCCTATTTTTGCACCAAAAGTTGTTCTCGCAAACTCGACAATATAAAACAATTCCGTTATATGTAAACGTTCCATGATGATCAGTTATCCATGAAACGACTTTTCTCTTTTCGGGCGGCATGACGCTCAACACGTTACACACTACATAAAGTAAACACGTTCAACTGTGTACAGGTAAATAGAAAGTTAAACTGAAACAATGGACGTGCGACTAGAAGCTTGTGTTGTTTAATTTAATTGTTGCTGACGTGTACGGTATGACAGCGAAGGGGAATAACCGAGTGCTCGGGCGCAGGAGCATTGATTCTGTCTGCCTGTTCCTCTTCTGTAATGATTTCGCTGGGCTATGGCGTCTCGGTTAGCGATTGCACGCAATTCTAGGTCGCTGTCAATCTGTGAAACATCAAAACTAGATCGAGCAAGAGACCGCCCGTTCAATTTTTTAAAATATTTTAAACGTAGAGCGAAAGTATGTATTGTCACTAGCTTGTAGCTAAAATATGCAATAACAGGTGAAAAGAAGCCAATTATGCAAGTGCATAAGCAGCATTCAAATGCATATAATCCGGTCTCTGATCATAAGATATACTGAACATGTCTTGAGTAATGGAATGATCCTCGTATGAAACCTGTGTCCTGACAGACTGACTCATCATTGCCCAGACCAGACCGCTAAAGATAGCTGCCTGAACGTTGGTGATTGTAGGCGTTAGATACGAAGGGGTTTTCCGAAATTACACCTGTAAGGAGGTGAAATGAGGAATGAAAGGTATTCTGAAAAAGTCGCTATTAATGCAATTTTGAAGCTAGAACAACAAACATCGGTATTTGGTTTCTCGACCAGAAATAAAGGAACACTTGTGTCAATACTTCAGGAAATTTATCCACTAACGGGATACAATAGTGAGTGAAATTTTTCTGAAAATAAATCTTTACTACAAATATTACTACAGCATTTTAAAGCTACATCTATGAAAAAAGGTATTTGACTTCTCAGTTGGACATTAAAAAAATACGTGTTTCAGTATTTTTTTTAATTCAAGCCCTTAGAGAGGCAAATAATGGATTAAAGTTATTAAAATATCTCACTGTGAAAGCAAATTTGAAGCTAAACCTAAGAATACTTGGATTAGGATTCTCGGCCTAAAATAAAATATATATATATGTTTCCGTATTTTTGGAAATTCAGACCCCTCAAGAAGTGAAATAGGGGATGAAAAGTTTTATAAAATTATTTCAGTTTTAAGCCATTTTCTAAATTAAATCTATAACAAAATTTGTATTTGGCTTTCACTGTTTCTGGTGATTCAACCCCTAAAGGGTGTGAAACATGGGATGAAAATTTTTATTAAAATATTTCGATATATTTAAAAAGTGTACACCTAAAGCTATGAAATTTGGTATTTCACTTCTCGGTTAAATGAAGAGAAATATGTGTTATGGAATGAAAGACTGGATGGAAATATCATGACAAGTAGATAGAAGGCCCGAATAACAAAACCGTTAGACTCCACCTACCAAAATTGCTTTTTGATAATTAGTACATTCGGAAAAGACCTTGCGTCTATGGTCTTAATTAGCGTGATAAGTTAAGAAGGTGTTTCAATTTATGAATAACACAAAAATTCGGTTAAAGAAAAACAAATAAATGTCTGTGGATATCACACAGGCTATGTGGGGGAAGTAGCGGACACTATGCTAGTAACATCTAAAGACATTTGACTGTGGCGACCAAAATTGTTTCCGAAGTCAAAAAGAACCAAAAACGTGCATGGTGAAACGAGACCTTGGAATTAGTCACGAGAAAATGCTCGCAGCACGTAAACGGGATTAATTGATGTAATTGGTAACTGACTGGCTTCAAATGGCTCTGAGCACTATGGGACTTAACATCTGAGGTCATCAGTCCCCTAGAACGTAGAACTACTTAAACCTAACTAACCTAAGGACATCACAGACGTCCATGCCCGAGGCTGGATTCGAACCTGCGACCGTAGTGGTCGCGCGGTTCCAGACTGTTGCCCCTAGAACCGCTAGGCCACACCAGCCGGCTACTGACTGGGAAACCTAAAAATTCAACTGGCCGAAATAACTGGAGTTACCGTAACTGAGTAACGAAAATAAGAATAAGCACTTATTGAAAAGACAGAACAAACTTTGAGAGAAATGAAACCAGAGGGTATTACAGGAGTTTTATGAGGAACCTCATGAAAATGAAAATTTGTGGTAAGAACTATGGGACTAAACTGCTGAGGTCATCGGTCCCTAGGCTTACGCAATACTTAATCTAACTTAAACTAACTTACGCTAAGGACAACACACACACCCATGCCCGAGGGAGGACGCGAACCTCCGACGGTGGGGGAGCCGCGCGAACGGTGGCAAGGCAAGGCGCTCTAGACCTCACGGCTGCCCCGCGCGAAACTCATGAGGTACAAACCGCTATCGTTATGTTTATAACGAAAGGAAATTAGACTGTCGACTTCAAATGAGTAAAATTGTGACATTCTAGCAGATTGCTTTAAGAATCTTATAAATTCTGACGAACCCATTCTCTGGTTCACAGATACCAGACACAGATACAAGACAAATACGAAATCAAACGCCACATTGCCCATCTTAAAACAGCAAAGCACCTGGAGAAAGTAGTTGCGAAACTATGGAAAAATGTCTCTCAGGGATCAATTGAAATTTTGAAACAGCAAATAAAAGGAAATTGGATTGATACGGCACTATTCAAAGGCTAGGAAGCAGCCCTAATCCATCCATTAAACAAAAAATAATCCTCTTGTTAGTTCCAGAATGCATGACTGCTGATACGCTTGATCTAGCTGACAGAGATCTAAGCTTATTACTTACAATTTTTGCTTCTTCGCTATCTTTCACATTTTGATAACATCTGGTTCCTGGTCAATGGGTTCATCTCCGTGACCCTGTTTTAGAGACCTTTCGACTTCCGTTTTGCGCTAAAAGTAATTTTCAAAAAAGCTACGGTACCTCGAATCCCAAAGGACTGTAATCAGTGGGTAGCTCCTAGTCGAAGTTAAGAAATGTTGGAGAACAAAATTTACGTCGATCCTTTTGGGCGACCAAACGTCGTGCTCTGCTTTACGGATTTTCTTCTGTACGTCGATTTGCTTCTGTCTGGAGTATTACGCGGACGCCCGACGGCACTAAGAAGTATAATTTAGAGCTCCCTGCAGGATTTGGCTGGCAGGAAATGCGCTCAGGATGCAACGGAAGCGGCGAGGCTGCCGGCGGGGGAAGCGGCCGCACACCGGCCTCGGCGTCCAAGGGCCATTCCGCAGCCGTCATCAACTATTTAGGTTTAATCCACTTCGGAAGCTGGCTCCGCAAATTCCCACCAAGGGCGCCCGTGTTTTGTGTTAGTGCTGCCCGCTGAAACTGGCATGGAATATGTCAGCTGGTCTGAAAGTTGCTAGCTTTGTGGGCCAGCTCTTAGGTAGCTGTCCACTAAAACAAATTTCACCTGTTTTGAAATTGCAAGTAGCACTATTTTCTACATCTGTCATGAATCACCAGAAATGAGTTACTGAAACTGGTTTCCAGAAGATGGCACTGCTGGGGGCAATAGACGTAGTAATGAGAGACATGCTTTGTTATCTAAAGTGATTACTTGGCTTGAAAGAGGAAAGTATATTATGAGTGAATTTCTGGGTCAGTGATGATTACAAACATGAAAGGCCTGTTAATTTTATAATAATAATTATTATTATTAACATTGGCCACGAGAAACGTTTTGTAGAAAATACAAAGATCTGGCTGCTTAGTAGCACTTCATTTCTCACACATATTAGGGCTCTGGTTATTCATCATATCCTGAATCTACCTCGTACATTCTTTATGTTCTCAGCTAGATTTTATTTAAAGCATCGTTCATCAGTTTCTTACAATTAAACAGTTTCCTGTGAATTGAAATCTCTTGTAGGTAGATGTGATTACAGAGAACATACGTTCTGAGGACAGTAGAGACGAATCATTGCAGCTCAACTACGCTTTCTAGCAAATAGACACCGCAAAACAAAATATATATGAATGCTATTTAATGACATTTCTACTTAAGTGTATTACGAAATGCTACAGACTACAAAAGCATAGCTTACAAATCAAAAAGTGATATTACAAAAACGGTTCAAATGGCTCTAAGCACTATGGGACTTAACATCTGAGGTCATCAGTCCCCTAGACTCAGAACTACTTAAACCTAACAAACCTAAGGACATCACACACATCCATGCCCGAGGCAGGATTCGAACCTGCGACAGTAACAGTAGCGCGGTCGCGGACTGAAGCGCCTAGAATCGCTCGGCCACAGCGGCCGGCAGTGATATTACAAAATAAGATTGATGAACAATGGCACAACCAACCAATTTTATTCTTACTCGGTTCTGAAATTAATCTTTTCCTATGAATAATGATTCCATGATACTTAAGGTTTACGAAAAAAAATCCTCAGATGCTTACTCAACAAACTGAAATTCTTCTCTCAGTTTTATTTATAGGCATTACTCTTTAAGAGGATATCCGATCGTCATCCATTTCTTCCTGTCATATAGCAACGTCTCATACACTAAATATTCCCAAAAATATTTAGTACTTGTTAAAGTCTCTTCGTTCCTTCGTACCGCTGTAGCTATACAGATAGATTCATTTAGAAAATAGCTAATAGCACATGCTTTACAGCTCGACCTGGGAAAGAGCCTATTATTCTCATATTATCAATTTATTGTATATACTTAATCTTCCTGTGTCATTTTTACAACAAAGCCACGTCTTTAAAATTTATTCTTTGCTTTCTTGCAAATTGCGTGCACTGTAGGCTGGTACAGTTCTGTTCTCTATGCGTACGATGACAGTAAAGGTCTTCTTAGTTGTAGATCAATAATCGACAACAACAGGTTTAACTTCTTTTTCCACATGTTTCACAATACGATCATACCGTAACCGGTTTCTACCACCTAATGACTGTCTTGTTACTACCAATACACGCAAAGTGGTAGTAAAAACTAATTCTACAAACTATAAAATCTGTCAAATAACTGTGTACTGGATGATAAAAATATCAACCTCTCCTGACGGTATTGTATGTGGCGGAACTTGTCCTCCCGTAGGCATAGACGTTTTTATTTCTGCTCAAGAATTCATAGGATTCTTTGCCTTCCCTTGGGCCACTCAGGTATAACGAAGGAGCTTGGCGTTCCGCTACAAATCACCTACAGTTTTGAAAAAATCCGAAAATAGTCGACTCCAGAGACAATAAAACAGCGAAAACGAACAACACTTCTTTAACTCTGGCTCCACAGAAGAATGCAAAGTTTACCACCAGGTAGGATGCCTGGCAAAATCGAGCACATGTATTGAAGTAATAATATAAAAATCGCCTTCACAACGCCACCTGTGATGAAAACAAATATGACATGAATTAACAAAGAATGAGAATAATTACGAACACTCGGTGGATGCATGTCACGAGCGTGTCATGAAATATCTAGGCCACAAAATAGAACATTCAACATACGATATAAAGAACTGTACTACCCAAGCAACAGAAGTGTTACAGACGCCCATCTCTACGTGGAATTAACACAAAACTAGCAGATTCATGTGTGCACTAAAACTTGTAGAGAGTTTCTTTGACATGGACTTGATCTGGGATGGTTCGCAGCTCGTGGTCTTGCGGTAGCGTATTCGCTTTCTGCGCACTGGGTCCCGGGTTCGATTCCCGGCGGGGTCTGGGATTTTCTCTGCCTCGTGATGACTGGGTGTTGTGTGCGTTTCATTATCGTTGACTCGCAAGTCACCTAAGTGGCGTCAACTAAAAAGGACTTGCAATACGGCGGCCGAACTTACCCCCATGGGGCCTCCCGGTCAACAATGTCATACGATCATTTCATTTCATTTCATGATGTGGGATAAAATGTATATTCATACCTTGTACTTTCTCCATATAGGTTGTATGGTTACTAGCTTATTTTTGGTATTCAGCGAAAGTGATGTGAACTCTATTTTTATTAAATGTGTCATTCTTCATAGTTGCACACCGGATATTTATATAACGGAAGTCTTCAGTAGTCAATGTGCTGCGCCACAGAGGTTCCGAGTACAAGCAATTAGAACTTTGTTTATTAGGTGCATTTTCGTTCCCAGTAGTTTCAGTGTGAAGTAAGTTAGGGAGTCGGGTGCTGGTTAGGCTGCTGAGTAATCTGCAAATAACAAGCAGACCACAGAGCTGTAAACGCAAAGAATGTTGAATTGTGGAAATATGGTTTTGTAAAGATTGGTTTGGGAAGTGTGAAGATGATAATGCAGGTAATATTGTCCCCGTTCTCCTTGCTCGCGCCATAAAGCAAATTTTCGGTGATTTATCTGTATTGATCTGGATTAGTTACATTGATTGTTCAGATGTGATTGAACAATGTTATCTACTCACATAACTTGCACTCAGACTTACAGATGTACCACTCCGTAACTACTCAGGTGGTGGAGTAGTTTACTCCCGTATAAGCAGTTTTTGTAGAGATGGTTGTAATTGTTAAGGAATTAGAGTTTCGTATTATAGTTTTGGAACTCCAGTCTCTTTCAATCATTTGATAAGTCAAGTTTCTATCACCACCTTCTCACGAAAATTTTGTTTTGTGAGTGTGTGTTGCCGCATTGCACTGAGCGAAACAGTTATCCCAAAGTAAAGAGTGGTATGCTTAACACAGCTGCTTGTCCTTGCATTGCACTTGCAAAGTTTTCCTTTCTATAGCTGGTTTGCTGGTATGTGGTATTTTCATTTTCATCACTTTTGGCAGTATCTAGTTTCTGTTGCCAAAGATAAGTTATGAAGATTTTTTACGGTCAGATTAACATTTCAGTCGTGGAACAATAAGAGCATTTCCAGTTGAGTTTAGGATTTCAAAATTATTGTCAGGCTCAATTTACGTAATGTTCAGTTCAGATTTCGTTCCTCATGGAGAAATTCTTACTCTTACACTGTAGTGTTACATTAGAGTGTGCATCATTTAACGTTTGGAATTTTATTTAGTTAGTTTCCATTCGTAAATTTACAGGGCATTTTAAGAAGCATTTTGGATATTTATTCTCTCAAGTCCGGTTTGAAATTTTAGATATCACTTTTAATCTGTTAGCTTTCTGTATTGGAACTACAAGGCAGATGCTGCACCGTCATGCATTGTAGTGGTGTTCAGTGCACTGCATGATACAGAATTTTACAGCATCGTTTATTTAGATTAAAGCTCATGGATATGTAGTTTTATTGCTAAAAGTTAATTGCAATACAGTCATACATTTTTAGCAGGATTTGATTTTTTTTTGTCTGATAACGTTTACGCAATCACACCACCTACATTGTTAACGATTAGAACACAGAAATATACGAAAGTTTAAGAACAAGAAACTAGTCCTATTTAGTTTAACATACAACAGCAACAACAAAAACAACATATAAAATTGTGGTGTGCGTACTGTAAGACCTTCGGTACACACACCATCAGATTATTTGACTTGTCGCTCTAATGAAGTAGGCGAGTGTCAGCAATATGTCTCGTGGTCTTATTGTGGCGTATTTATCTTCTGCCGTTAGGTCAGACGATAGAAATGCCACTTGCAAGCTTAGAGTAGCAGACTGACGGTGACCAACTTTAAACAGAACTTGATTAATTTTCACACACATTTATTAAACTAATAAAAAGGCATAGACATTATGTAACTTGATTCTGGATGCTGTTTACAATTGACAATCTGAAGTTCCTTTGGTCTTGGTATGTTAATCTTATTCTCACATGTCTCTGATACTTGACAAAGTGTCTATTCATTTCTCTTCATGGCTATGCACAGGAATATGATAATCTTATTAGGCGCGGACTGAAACTTGACTATAGACTAATGCAGACTGATTAATCGGAGGTCTGTACACTCGTTATAATACCTCACGCGTTCAAGTATCACTGCGCGAGTATGATCTGCGAGGAGAAAAGGTTCTATGTTAGCAGCAATCTCATTGGCTGCGTTACATATTAATACGTGGATCGGCGGAAGCAGAATTTGGTCCGTCTCTTACGCAGCGCCATCTCGTAGTGCGGAGACGGACGAGCGCTGCGCCTGCGCTGTTGTGCTTAGATGGGCGCGCTCTATTGGGAAAGTTGTGTACGCGCTGACTACGCGGAACTATGTACACAACAAAAATGTAAAACAGTTACAAATTATAGCATTAGACACATCACTTAACCACCAAATAATAACACATCTGCATTCTTTCCTGTCTTAGTAAATGATACTTCCCATTCTTCATCCTTTCTTTGACTGCATCTGCGCTTTTCTTTTTTCCCTCCATGCTCCTATGTTCCGCTTGTTCGTCTTTCGCGATCCATCTCTTGAAAGTATTTTCATACTTTTTAATACGTACTGTAACACTGTATATTTTGTATCAATGGTCGTCAAACTGCGGCCAGAATCAAGTATTCATGTATTCAGTGGTTCTCAGCCATACTATATAATAATATACATCAAACAAGTAACATCCGAATTAAAAAATGTCAGCTAACGCTGAGAGCTTCTTGCGCATTAACAACCAAAAATTATTACAGACACTGTAATATTTTAAGATGTACTTGTTTTTAATTAACGTTGGTGAATTCGGTCGTGAGCTAAGTGAAGTTTGTCGACTGGTCAGGGTCAGAATGATACGTATGTAGCGCGGCCACTGCAGGGTTGTTAGAAATGAGAGGGGGAATATTTTACAGTCATACAATAACGACAAAATACGAACTTACACAACTGGCACCGATCAGCTACTATGGCGTCAATGTAAAACAGAAGCAACATGGATTCGTCAATAGACATAACAGAGACTATAATCTTTAATCCTTTATCTACCATCTGGCCTCAGAAGTCCGTCCGTGATGTTACTAACTGCACATTTTACTTTAATGTAGTTTTATGACTTTTCCAAATTTGTCAAGTTAGTCATAATTTTGGATTTCTTTTTTAAACTTACCTACGGTTTTGTGTTAAAGTGTTGGTTTACGTTTCCTCCCATATGGGGCTAGCAGGCCCGTAAGGTTCGAAGCAATTTTTCAGCAACCCGTTGTCTATCTGTGCAGTGTCTGTTACTTCGTTTGTCATTGTTGATTCGAACTTTTATTCTTTCAGTGTTCAACAGTCCTCCTTGTAATAAGCACATCTTTTTTTGGTGCGTTATTTCATGACAGTTGTGTGTTCTATAAACTAAAAACGTTACGGAGAAGAGGACTGTCAGATAAGGAGTTATGGGAATTGTTGGAGCACTCTTCTGATTCTGAAAATCCATCTAGTGAACGTGAATCTTTTAGTGATGATAATGAAGTAGATGTCGCTGAAATCTCAGAACTACACGAAGGTGCTGATCATGAAGAACCTCTTTACAAGTCAAGAAATCAGCTTTAGAGTTTTGAAAATGGCCGACCACTGAAATTATGACTCCCGACGACTTCTGTGCTGTTCTGACGGTGTTCAGCTTTGATAATGCAGCAGTCTGACGTGAATTTGGTCAAGTGAAACCTTGGAACCAGTCAGAGAAGTTTTTGAGATGTGAGAAATTAACCTTAGGGATGCATATATTGAAGGGTGGTGCATGACTGCGGACGACCGTTGGCCACATTTCCAGGTCGCTGTACATTTCAGTACTACATCCTAACAAAAGATGGAAGTTACGAGTGAAGTTCTGAGCAATTTGTGACAGTACAACAAGCTATTGCTGGAAAATGAAAATGTATTTGCGGCTTGGAGAGAATGTTAGGAAAACACTGGTGATTGAACTTGAAAAGTCGGACCGTTGTATCACCAGTGATAATTTTTTTACATCTCTCGATTTGGGTCATTACTTGTTGTCAAAATATCTGACAGTTTATGACTAACCAACGGTGTCATCATCACAAGTAAAGAAGCCGCAGGCTATAATAACATACAATGGCAAAAGGAGGCATGACACATGGACAAATTGACCAGAAGAATCAATGTTACAGCGTGAAGAGATAAACAAGACGCTGGCCTTCAACATGATCGATGTAAGTGTAAGAAATGCATATGTAATTTGGATTATACTGGCTACCAATAAAGAAATGAGATGTCGGACTTCCAGCATCAGCTTGGGAAAGAAACTAGCAGCGTAAAGAAGCCAGTGAATTCATTAATAGCACCGTATCCAGGAAGAGCAACGAAACCACCAGGTAGGTAAAGGATAATATGTGCATATTGTGTAGAGAAGAAATCAGAAAAAAATATGACATGTTACAAACGCACCAAACATGCATGCACAGAGCATCCTGCTACTGTCTCTAGACACTGCGTAAGTTGGCAATAAGAATAAAAGCCACGAATAAAAGTATACAAATTGAGTTTATAAAATGTAAACTTTAAACAAATAAAATTATTTTAAAAGTATTTATACCTCAAAAGTCGCTCACATCATAAGTAGTCAAAATAGTGTCAATTTATTTCAATTTAAACAAACCTACTGGTGGGAATTGCTATACAAATTTTCTGGTAAGCGGAGGGTTAAATGTGTTATACATTCGTAGAAAGTAGTCTGTAATCAGATTAAGTCTGTTGTAATACAATGCAATGAGTAAAAGAAAAATGACGTTCAAAACCTATTGTAAACATTTGTGATCTTGTCCCTTATTGCAACTACTGTTATTAATTAATATAATGTACTAATTTATGTAGCTTACCACTCAATAATAAGGTCGGTAGCAGAAGGTGTGGTAAAGAGCCCATTGCATATTTCTCGTCCTGAACAGCGTTGCTGGCGGCAGTACAAGTGTTCACACTGGTCCTAATACATTTTTTTAGTAAAAGCTTTTCTCGTGTGTAAGAAAGGTCATTTATATTGATCATGTTTCTTCACTTGTATTGAGAATAATGCTATATCACTGTTTAAACAACGTATTTTAGTCTAAAATGTAGTTCAGTCCAGTTTATTTCAGTTTCATACTTTCTTCTGTGGATAACTAATGCTGACATGGCGTCCGAACGGGAAAAGTGGCTACACTCCAGGCCAGGTAAAGTGGCCAAGGCGGTTGCCCTAATAAGAGTTGGTTTCAAAAAATGGCCAAAATACAACAGATCAAACTCTGTACTTCTTTTGTACTTCTTGATCAGCTGAAGTATTTCTTCTGTCACTCATGGTTTCTTCGCAGTTACCTTCTTTGAATCAATGTTTTTTCTTTCTAACTTCTGTGATGGCCCTTTTTAGAGATGTCCATTCCTCTTCAACTGTACTGCCTACTGAGCTATTCCTCATCGTTGTATCTACAGTCTTAGAGAACTTCAAACGTGTCTCGTCATTCGTTAGTACTTCTGTATCCCACCTCTTTGCGTATTGATCCTTCCTGACTAATGCCTTAAATTTCTGCCTACTCTTCATCACTACTGTATTGTGCTCTGAGTCTATATCTGCTTCAGGATACACCTTACAATCCAGTATCTGGTTTCGGAATCTCTGTCTGGCCACGATCTAATCTAACTAAAATCTTCCCGTATCACTCGGCCTTTTTCAAGTATAACTCCTCCTCTTGTGATTCTAGAACACAGTATTCGCTATTACTGGCTGAAATTACACTTACATTCATAATATTTTTGTTACTATTACAGTTTTGTCTCTTGACCTATTTCCCTTACAATTGCGCAACAGCTGATTACTTACAATTACAGACATTCGTCATATGTTATTTTTAGGACACAGTTTATAACAAATGGGTGCCTAGTGAAGATTTTAACACTAAGATGGATGTTTTTGGCAAATTTATTTCACGGAGGTGATTATCGTGCGTGCACCTGTTTTCTTTGAATACATTTAATAAGGGCTTGTGCGGTGTAGTTTCGTATGTGTATTGTTGGCGATCCTTAAGGAAGTATAATTAAGGGAGAAGGTAAAATTCTATGAGAGCACGATGAAACCATGATCAGCGATATTTTCCCTCAGTCATGAGACACTGCGAAGGAGTCTGCAATTTCTCAGGACATGCATACATTGCGTGTAGCACATGAACTACGTGTCACCGAGCTCCCCCCCCCCCCCCCCCACCCCCCATTTTCGTCCATATAATGGTGACGGAAGTCTTTGTCGTTATCTGAACTAGAAAATGTTACATTTGTTTGGGCCCCAGCTGACTCGCTACCATCTGTACATCCACATCAGTACTCCACAGGCCGATTTAAAGTATGAGGTGGTGAGTACTTCTCGTACCACTAACCGTGCCCCATTTCCAAGTCCCACTCCCAAATGTCATTGTATTAACTATAATTTGTCGAGTTTTCTCATTGTGGTCGTTTCACGAGATGTATGTGGGAGGAAGCAATATATTGCCCAACGCTTCTAGAAAACTAATCTCTCGAGACTCCTCTTTTAGCGTCTGCCAACAGACCTGCCTGGTAATGGCCGCAAATTGTTGAATAATACTCAAGGAAAGTGCGAACAGCAACCTTGTAAGTAACTTCTTTCGCGGATGATTTATATGTCCTCAAGGTTCTTCCTCAAAAATCGCAGCTCCTCGTACTATAGGTATTTTGTAGTCTTTCAACTTAAGGTAGCTCTTGATAGTTACCCCTAGATATTTTAGGATAAGTGCTATTTCCAGCACCTTTGGTCTCTGATGTAGTTGTGGAGGGGTGGACTCCTGTTCCTATGTACGCGCAATGTGTTACATGTATTTACGTTCATTCCGGAAATGATACTGTCTTCTGGCGTTGCTACTTTATTATAGACAACTGTCTCATCTGCGAACAGTCTTGTAAAGCTTCCGATGCTTTCTGCTAGGCCACGTATATGCGCTGTAAACAACAGTTGTCCGTCACGCTTTCCTGGTGTACCACGACAATTACGTTTACATCTGTTGAATTTCTTCCGTTAAGGGGAACATGTTTGGATCTAACTGTTGAGGACTCTTGTATCCAGTAGCAAATCTGGTCCGATACTCGGTAAGCTCGTATTATTTTCACCAACTGGCACTGCAGGACGGAGTCAAAAGACTTCCTGAAATAACGAAACACGGCATCAACCCGGGCGCCACTGTGTATACTGTTATGCATCTCACGGAGGAACCGGGCGAGCTTAGTCTCGCAAGATCTCTTTTTGCAGAATCCGTGCTGATTTTCAGAGACGAAATTTTCGTTCTCCAGAAATGTCATATATTTTTGGCATAGAAATTATTCCACACTTCTAAAACAGACTATCTTCAACGATATAGACCTATAATTATGGGTATCTGTCCTACGATCGTTCTTGAAAACAGGAATGACCTACTTTTTTTCCTGTCGGTATGTACTCTTCATTTCTTCAGCGACGTACGAAAAACTGCCGTTAGAGAGGGTGCAAGTTCTTTCGCATAGTTTTTGTAGACTCTTACAGGTATCTCATCTGGTACTGATGCCTTTCCACTACTAAGCGAGTGCAGTTGCTTTTCTATTCTGGTTATCTCAATAGCTACAATTTTGTGTTCACACGATCATTGGAAGGAGGATCTTTCGCGGCGACACAATTTCAGGAGGCCGAAATCAGTACTTCGGCCTCATCTCCACGATCTTCCGTTTCGGTGCCTGTATGATCACTGAGTGACTGAATAGATTATGTCAAATCGCTTACTGATTTTATGTAAGACCCAAACGTCTTACGAGTTTTTAGTCAGATCTGTTAACAAAATTTTTCTTTCAGAGTCACTGAATGCTTCTCTCGTTGTTCTCCGTAAGCTTTTCGGTTTGTTCAACTTTTGTTTGTTTGCTACGTTTGGCTTCTCTTTAATTTGTGATGAAGATCTTTTTGTCCACGTTTCAGTTTTCTGTGAAGGCTGTTAAGCCGCAGTGGGTCTTTGCCAATGCTTAATATCATTCTCGGAGCATACTTGACTAAGGTGTATTGAACTACGCTTCCGAATTTTCTCTATTTGTGCTCGACATTTTTGTCCTCAGCACTGAATATTTTATGTTAACTACTCAGATACATTGCAATTTGTATCCCGTGTCCTAGCTAAACAAAAATATTTTCTTACAGTTCTATTTCTTCTAATGCCTGTAGCCACAGTCGATATCGCAGTCTTATGCTCTATTAATCCGTGGTCTAGGACAGTCTGGCTTTAGAAGTCAAGCGGTGCGGACGCACTGTGAGTTTCCACCTATGATGGGCACAGCCTGACTCGTTTACTTTTGCTGACCTTGACTCCGCTTGGCAACGCATGACCGCGAATGCTTTGCCTGCCCGAGATCGCGATGTATCCAAGGCATATCACGTTGGAGCAGTGACGGGGCAAATAACGTTTGTATGTGTGAACCGACAACGATACACTGTTCGTCAACCAACGAACGGCAACAGGGCAATCCCACGGGCAATCGGAGCCCGTGGCGCCAAGTTTTCGTAGTTTAAGAATGGTGGGATGTCGACCTCAGTACGTTAGTAATTTCGGTTCCTACTACTGGCATAAGCTATCCAGGATTAAAATTTCGTGACACAATTTTTCTTCACCCTATACATATACAGGGTGTTACAAAAAGGTACGGCCAAACTTTCAGGAAACATTCCTCACACACAAATAAATAAAAGATGTAATGTGAACATGTGTCCGGAAACGCTTAATTTCCATGTTAGAGCTCATTTTAGTTTGTTCTTCCACCTACGCTCAATGGAGCACGTTATCTTGATTTCATACGGGATACTCTACCTGTGCTGCTAGAACATGTGCCTTTGCAAGTACGACACAACATATGGTTCATGCACGATGGAGCTCCTGCACATTTCAGTCGAAGTGTTCGTACGCTTCTCAGCAACAGATTCGGTGACCGATGAATTGGTAGAGGCGGACCAATGTCATGGGCTCCACGCTTTCCTGACCTCAACCCTCTTGACTTTCATTAATGGGGGCATTTGAAAGCTCTTGTCTACGCAACCCCGGTACCAAATGTAGAGACTCTTTGTGCTCGTATTGTGGGCGGCTGTGATACGATAAGCCATTCTCCAGGGCTGCATCAGCGCATCAGGGATTCCATGCGACGGAGCGTGGATGCATGTAGACTCGCTAACGGAGGACATTTTGAACGTTTCATGTAACAAAGTGTTTGAAGTCACGGTGGTACGTTCTGTTGCTGTGTGATTCCATTCCATGATTAATGTGATTTGAAGAGAAGTAATAAAATGAGCTCTAACATGGAAAGTAAGCGTTTCCGGACACATGTCCACATAACATATTTTCTTTCTTTGTGTGTGAGGAATGTTTCCTGAAAGTTTGGCAGTACCTTTTTGTAACACCCTGTATAAAAGAGGAGAAGGTATACTGGGAGAAGGCGGGGAAACAATGGACGATTTCAGTAAGATTACATCAGGTTAGACGAAGATTTCGAAATTAAATATTGGATTTTCATTCGTGCCTAGGAGCAGATATGGACTCAGATCACAATTTAATGGTGATGAAGAGTAGGCAAAACCTTAACAGAGTAGCCAAAAGACACCATGCGCCAAGAATTGGGATATGGGAGAGTTAAGGAATGAAAAGATACTCTAGAAGTTCACTGCGGCTACAGTTTCTGCGGTAATGTGTAGCTCAGTAGTCAGTTGATTTTAAGATGAATGGACATCTCTAAAAATGACCAACATAAAAGTTTGAAAGAGAAACACGGCCAGAGGTATGGAACCTGATACGAAACTGTGGATAACAAAGGAAATAGTTCCGCTTATCGACGAAAGAAAGAAGTACAAAAATGTTCAATTAAAATCAAGAATACTGGAATATAAATCATTTAAGAATTAAATAAACAGGAAGTGCAGGGAAGTTAACGCGAAATGGCTGTTTGATTAATGCGAAGAAATCTAAAAAGAAATGATTGTTGACTTAGCATACAAAAAAGTCAAAACAGCCCTCGGCAAAATTAAAACAAAGGTGTTAACATCGAACGCAGTGGGCATTCCGTTGTTAAATGCAGAGGTTAGAGCAGACGAGTGCAATGAGTACACTGAAGCTTCTAGGAGCTGGAGCACTTGTCCGATGACGTGATAAGGAAAGAATCAGAAATTGACCCGGAGGAGGTAGGGGAAGGAGTATTAGAGTACACAAGCGTTTTAGACGACTTAAGGTGAAATAAGGCAGAAGGAATGCATGACATTCCATGAGAGATTCTAAGGTCATAAGCGGAAGTGGCAACAATACGACTAATCGCGGTGATACACTATCATACTTGGGGGAAAACATCATCCACACAATTCCAAAGATTGCAAGATCCAAGAAGCACAAGAATTATCACTCAATCAGCTTAACAGCTCGTACATCCATGTTGCCGACAAGATTAATATACAGAAGAATGATAGAGAAAATTGAGGATATTTTAGAAGACTATCAGTTTGACTTCAGGAAAGGTGAAGATACCATAGAGGCTGGTATGACGTGTCAGTTGAAAATGGAAGCAAATTGAAGAAAAAGAAAGATGCTTGCACTGGAAAAAGTGTTCAACAATGTAAAATTCTCCACAGAATCGGCGAGGAAAGGTATAGAGCTATGCGAAACACTGACAATTAAAACGGACTGGACATTTCTTAAGACATCAGAGAATAGCTTCCGTTGTACTAGAGGGAGCTGTAGAGCGTAAAAATTGTAGAGGAAGACAGACACTGGATATATCCGCTGATGATTGAGAAAGTGGCTTGCAAGTGCTACTTTGGGACGAAAAATTTGGCAGGGAGAGGAACTAGAGGCGGGCCGCATCAAACGAGTCAGAAGACTAATGACTCAAAAAAAAAAAATCTCACTAATACCTTCCTCTCTCTTAATTCATTCAGTAAATTTGTTGCTAATAGGTCGAAGACGTTTCTTTCTCGAGTTGGTTCTCTGGTTACCTGGTCGAAATAACTTTCGGGCAATACATTGAGGATAATCTAACACGAATTCCTGTCTCTAACATCAGTTTGTATTGTACGACTCCTCTCCCAATCCATGCCTGATAAGTCACCCCCAGTTACAAAGTCGTCATCAGAAAAGTTATTAACAACATTCTACAAGTTCTGTCTGAAGCGCTCTGACCCAGACGTCCACAGAAGCATCCGATTGCCTCTTTCAACCGACCTTTGATGCTTTACTTCATCCAGATTAATTCACAGTTGGAATGCTTGATAATCACGTTACAAATTATCCAATTCTGTAGTGCGCCACCTCCATCTGCAACTAACCTATCCTTACGATAAATATTCCAGGCCGAACTTAAGATTTCTTTGTTATTCACTTCCGGTTTAAAACCACATTCTCTTCCTAATGTTGGGATCTTTCCTTGGAAACTCCTGCAGTTTGCTAATATCATACAAATGTTTTCTATACTCGATCTGCGAGGGCGAGCATCCTCTGGGAAGATTGTAGTTGACGTTCCTTGGATTCTGTTAGGCAGTCGTCTGTGATGAGGTTTCTCTAACCTTAAACAAAAAGGAAAAAATAATATCCGCTTATTGCGTGTGGAGCACATCTGACGTATTAAGGGTAACCCTGAAATTATCCACTTGATAACACAGGTCGAAAAATTCGCATCGCTTCAAAGTCCAAGGTCGCTAGTGAAGCATTTACTTCGATAACCGGCTTCTGTAAGACTACGTTACTAACTTCGGATCATAGTACAGATGGTCAGCCCCTGGCAGCTGAGTGGTCAGCGCGACGGAATGTCATACCTAATGGCCCGGGTTCGATTTCCGGCTGGATCGGAGATTTTCTCCGCTCAGGGAGTGGGTGTTGTGTTGTCCTTATCAACATCATTTCATCCCCATCGACACCCAAGTCGCTGAAGTGGCGTCATCTCGAAAGACTTGCCAGGCGAACAGTCTACCCGACGGGAGGCCCTAGCCTTACGGCATTCTACGAGTATTTCCATAGTACAGATGGAGCTTCTGTGAATTTATAATGTATAAGATCCGAAGATAGCAAAAACGTCTTACAGAAACCGGTTATTGAAACAAATTCTTACCAGGGATCTTGGCTTTTTTTTTAGTTATTCTTGTGAGTTTATCGCTCTTTTACCTTCTACAAAGTAATGTGTGAACCCACCACTGTCCGCCCCTCACTCTCGAGTGGAAATGGACGGGTCATACGTTGCGTATCTGAAGACACAAAACAACGAGGTCACCAGAGATGTCGCAGTTCTTGACAATGGCGCCTCGATGTCGCCACAGCTTTGAGCAGGACCCAGTGCCTGCCAACTGTGGCCAATGCAGCCTCCATCTATTTACGAACAGCAGTCAATCCTCCTTGTGTCCGCTCTCAACAAGCACAGTTCTAAAAATATTGTACTCTGTAAAAAAAAAAAACTGAATAAGAACTCAAAAATACAAAGAGGGCAGGTGTAATTGGGAAACCCACAAAAGAAAAAATTACATGACTATGGCGGTACTGACGTTGGTACGTACTCAAAACATAAAGGTTAGGGTAAAAAAAAAAAAAGAAAAAATTCTCTGCAGAGTTCTCAAGGTATCCTAAAATCGAAAGATCAGCAAGCTCTTGAAACAGAAATAAAGTTCCCTACTGAAAATAGATTTGTCAACAGTAACTTTTTAGTGGAAACTCACCTTGTAAAAAAGCTACTGCACAAAATAAATAGGGAAACTGTAAAGCACTGATCTAAACTCTACATTGAATACCAACATGAGATTTAAACGCAGTCATGTGATATGGAGCTTCTGGCGGCAAGAAACTACCCATGGAAATTGCTTCACACAGTGATGTGCTCTAAAAATTACGCAAAAAAATTAGAATAAGTTAGTAAACACAAGATTAGTCAGAAGTAAGAATATCACTAAACTAAACGATGTACCGATATGCCAATGCGTACTACCCTACAAAGTAAACTCACTCAACACAAATGATCAAAGAGTACTATAACTCTTACAAAAAAATAAATAGCATATTAAGAGCAGCTAAATAATCAGATGCTGATGGCATCTACTAAGAGATACGTTTAAAAAATCACTAAACTAAACGATGTACACAAGCTTTGTACTACACAACAAAGTAAACTCACTCAACACAAACGATCGAAAAATACGCTATGTTTTACAAGCAGAATAAATAGCATTATTAAAAATAGCTTAATAAACAGGTACTGTTAATTTCTACTCGGAAGTAAGTTTGGATAAGACCAATATAAACGATGTACACAAACTGTATACAGCAGATAAGCTGCTCCTGGAGCTCATGCTGCTGCTGCTGATCTCTGCTCTGCTAGCAGGCTGTAAGCTTACTGTTTAGTGAGGCCATTACTACTTAGCTGCACAAAGATCTAATGTAGACACATATGGCTCATGCGTGTACAGAACTATTGAAAAACTTTTCTTGTGGAGGGGGAAGAGGAGTTGGTCACTAGAGTGTAACGACATCCTTCCATCTTTAATACTTGAGTATATGCACACATTTAGATAATATGTTGGTATGTAACGTGTAGTAACTAGATATATTTATCTACATATGAAATAGTTTCTAAATTGCAATATTAACTGGAAGCCTTACAACAAAATATATTAAGTGCTTATTGTGAGGACAATGTAGACACATTATTATATACAGGGTGTTACAAAATGGTACTGCCAAACTTTCAGGAAACATTCCTCACATACAAATAAAGAAAAGATATTATGTGGACATGTGTCCGGAAACGCTTAATTTCCATGTTAGAGCTAATTTTAGTATCGTCAGTATGTACTGTACTTCCTCGATTCACCGCCATGATTTCATACGGGGAACTCTACCTGTGCTGCTAGAACATGTGCCTTTACAAGTACGACACAACATGTGGTTCACGCACGATGGAGCTCCTGCACATTTCAGTCGAAGTGTTCGTACGCTTCTCAGCAACAGATTCGGTGACCGATGGATTGGTAGAGGCGGACCAATTCCATGGCCTCCAGGCTCTCCTGACCTCAACCCTCTTGACTTTCGTTTATGGGGGCATTTGAAAGCTCTTGTCTACGCAACCCCGGTACCAAATGCAGAGACTCTTCGTGTTCGTATTGTGGACGGCTGTGATACAATACGCCATTCTCCAGGGCTGCATCAGCGCATCAGGGATTCCATGCGACGGAGGGTGGATGCATGTATCCTCGCTAACGGAGGACATTTTGAACATTTCCTGTAACAAAGTGTTTGAAGTCACGCTGGTACGGTCTGTTGCTGTGTGTTTCCATTCCATGATTAATGTGATTTGAAGAGAAGTAATAAAATGAGCTCTAACATGGAAAGTAAGCGTTTCCGGACACATGTCCACATAACATATTTTCTTTCTTTGTGTGTGAGGAATGTTTCCTGAAAGTTTGGCAGTACCTTTTTGTAACACCCTGTATATAAAAATCAGATTATGTATGTCACTGCAACTGCACCAAAATTTAGCTGCAGATCTGTTGTTTGAAATGTTTCTTATTACATTGCACGATCGTTCTTTAAGTAATAGCCTAGATGCCTCTGCAGGAAACAAACCAGTAAGTGGCGATAACATGGGTTCATTTAAGGTAGAACAACATACGTATATGAAACCCGTTTTCAGTTGTTTCAGAGATACAGAAATTACACTCATGGAAACGGCGCAGAGAACGCTAAATTGCAATATATAATTTGTTATTATGTCTTATTGTGTTATCTGTACAGTTCACATAGAGAATTGACACAACATGCCCAACGTAGTATTGAAAACTGTAAAAGAGGAAATCGACAATGGAATCTTCTCTGGGGCGTGCATATATATTTCAAACGCTGGCAAGCATTTTGTACCTTCTTTCCACTTCTTCCACACAGACTTCTATTTCTAAGCAGATCGACAACCAGTAGTTCAATAGCGAAACAAAAAAATGCCCTAGAAGAACATGCAACAAAAAATTGACGATCAGAAAAAGTTTCAATAAGACAGGTTGCCACAACGACGAAGGGACAGTTAGCTAAAATATTTGACTAACAAGGAGGCGGCTATGAAGGACATTTTACCACAAGGTAGGTGAGAAAATAAACAAATTCACGGTTACTCTATACGACTATTAGAATTTTGCGAGAATTTCGATTTGTCATAGTCTAAGTTTCAAGTGATAACTGTGAATAGCGCAAATGACAATTTCTCTCGAAGTGACTGATACTGTTACCGTTTGAACTTAGTAATTTACTTTATGAAACATCAAGTGTACAGGATACTGTTATAGAAAACGTGGAAATGAAATATAAATTCTAAGAAATATTGAGAGTGCAACACAAGCGACATTTTGCTTTTGAGTTTCACGTTATAACACGTGATTTAGGTACAAAGACGAGTAATGGTACAATAAATGTGAAGAACTTTGAAGTGCCCTAACGTAAAACTTTAATAACACTTATTAAGTTGCGACCCCGTAGCAGTCAACGTTAATAATGGACAGTTATTGCGGACGCTGGGACGAAATTCACTGACTAGACTCTCAGTAAAACCCCTGCGAACAAACAATTGGTTAAACTTGCGTCACAGAGCGGAGAATATAGCGGGACCTCAGAAGTTTTAACAACAGCTGCCGCAAAACCGCAGCATGTAACTCGTTACTGTACGCGTTTGTGTGTGTATGTGTGTCGGGCGCAAAACATTCTTACCTGCGCGCGGGACCGACGGCACAAAAGCCTGGGACGCAGGAATATGAATGCGGTTCGGCCAGATAGCACGCCGGCCGCCTGTTTTGCCGGCGGGAGTCGCTAAATCGGTTGAGGCAGAAGGGGAATGGCCACCAAAACACCCCCACCTCCCCCAGCCCTCGCGGCAAACCTATTGTTCCGGGCACAATGCAGTCGGTCCAGTGCGCGGCTGTAGGCGGCGGCGACGACGGCGACGCCACTCGCCGCCTCCCCCACCCCACGCCCACCCCCGCTGCCCCACACCACCCCTCCGAGTTCCACGCCACCTCCTCCTTAATGCACGGAATAAAAACGAACGCAACAGTGGCCGTTGCTGCTTATGAAAACTGCCTCGCTCTCCCTGGCGCTCCGCTACTGTTCTCCGCGCTTGGACGACGGTGGTACGAGCAGCGAACGGCTCTCTTGCACCTGCATTTGCATTTACATCCACGTGTAGAAACTACCGCGTGGCGCAGCGTTGTAAGCACCGGCTGCTGGACGGCTAGCACCACCGTCGATTCCCATTTCTTCTTCAGAGCTAGCAGCTCAAACCGAAACGCGAATTCTAGACGGTACCTGCAAGAGATGGCTGCTCCACTGTCACATACATATTACTTTCTTTTCTTGCTATTCTATTCTTTTTTATTTTCAGACTGAACAAGTAAACTCTTGCGATAGGCGCGCATTCCAGCTTCGCGCCTTTTCCCGCAACAATGCATGTGAGCGTACAGTGTTTTCCTTCCACATGACGTGACATTTCAAATTTGGATGATGGTGAAATTTGCCTGTGCAAATTTTCTCATTATGGGTGCCACAGTCAAAGCAATGTTTTTATTCTCTCCAATATAATCTTTTGTTTTCTTTTCTGTTTCGAAATATCAACAACTGTTGTTCGCACCGACCTTTGAGAGGAGTTTGGTCCTTAGGTACCTCAACTTCGGTGTCAGGAGGCTCTGTTTCGTTATTCGTTACTTGGTCTTTTGATGATTATTATGCGTCGGTATGTTTTCTTCAGTGTTAATAATTACGTTAGGAAAAAAATGTATAGTTGGGCAGAGTGTTGTTCCTTGGAACAATTTTGAGATTTTCTATTCTAGTTTTACTAGATGCCTCGGGCAGATTTCTGAACGTAAGCTGATGACGCCGCGCTGAACGTAAGTTGCTGTTAGAGAGGCGGTATTCACCTTTATAAAGGGTCCAGTTCCCGGGAACAGGAATCAGTCTGTGCGAGGGTGCTGCACAGGTAACTGCACTGAACGGAGCTACTGAGCCATGCCGTGCTACAGGCGTTTTCGGCGTGCGCGTCACCGCGCAATTATATTCATGCTGATTTAAGATCATTTATCTAAGTCAATGAGAATTAATAATCAAACACTGGAAGGAACAGCCCAAATCTCACTCCTTTCTGGTCCATGCGTGTTTGTTCAAATGGCTCTGATCACTTTGCGACTTAACTTCTCAGGTCATCAGTCGCCTAGAACTTAGAACTAATTAAACCTAACTAACCTAAGGACATCACACACATCCATGAACGAGGCAGGATTCGAACCTGCGACCGTAGCGGTCACTCGTTTCCACACTGTAGCGCCTAGAACCGCACGGCCACTACGGCCGGCGTGTTTGTTCGGTGTAATACTTTTAGTATTGAAAGGTGACTTTGGTGGGACTATTTAATGATTCAGGATGTAAGCAAAATTTAGTGTGCTAACACCAAATGGTTCAAATAGCTCTGAGCACTATAGGACTTAACACCTTTGGTCACCAGTCCCCTAGACTTAGAACTACTTAAACCTAACTCACCTAACGACATAACACACATCCATGCCCGAGGCAGGATTCGAACCTGACGCGCCTGAACCGCTCGGCCACAGCAGCCTGCGTACTAACAACATTTTTTTTATCAGACATAGATTATACTAGACAACTTATAGATTGAACAGTCTAAACAACTAACATGTAATTTAATTCTTCACTGGGTGGATCGTGGTTGGCAAAGGTAGTTTCACTAGGTGAAACTGGCCCTAAAAATGTGGATAACGCAAGCTGAATTGATCTGACGCTGAGCAGACTTTGATTGATCAATTCTGCTGAAGTTTCTTTACATAGATGCAGCTGAGACCAACTGGCGATTAAGATCTGTAGGCCCTGACAATGCCGGAGCGGCAGTACGTTATCCTGTTTACTTCGTGCGGCGATATAGCTTGCAGCTGGCGAGATGTGTGAGGTGGAGTTGAGACTTGGCGACGGCACCTGTGAATCGATCGCAGCCACGAAAGAAATGCAAAAACCTCATGGTCTGGTGATCAGCCACACGGATGGCAATTTACTCTCTACCGGAGCCCTGAAATCACGGTAGATTTCAGTGTGTGACACATCCGTTTGCTGGTCGTACCAGGGACCAATTGGCTCACTTATACGACAGAGCACCCAAGGATACCAAATTTTAAGACTGTTAAACCAAAAACGAATAAGTGTGCCCTTGGCAAACGAGTAGTCTGGTCTTGAGAGTTCTAATGAAAGACATGTGACCATAACACACTGTCCTGTGACAAGGGTGTGACAACCTTTCAAAAGCCGGAACAACCACCTTTTGCAGCGCAGACCACTACGAGGCCTAGTGGAAGAGTGTCAGTGAGGTTCTTGAAGGTGCTGAGAGCTATGTGAAGCCATGCTGACTCTAATGTCTTCGCCAACTGCAGTAGGTTTCTGGGTAGAGAATCCATGGTGTGAACAGCCCTATCAAGTGGGCCCCACATATTCTAGATTGCACTGAAATCCGACGAGTTCGTTGACCAGGGATTGTGATAAACTCATCCTGATGCTCTTCGAACCACACACGTACACTGCAAGCTGTGTGATGCATTATATTTTCCTGTTGGTAGATACGATGTTATCGGCAAAAGCGAAAACTGCATGTGAGGTTAGACATGGTCCCCAAGGACAAGTGGTACTTGCGTTGATCCATCGCTCATCGGTCCCTAGACTTACACACTACTTAAACTAATTTACGCTAAGAACAACGCACACACCCATGCCAAAGGGATGACTCGAATCTCTGGCTGGAGGGGCCGCGCGTTGATCTACTGTACCTTCCAGAATCATAATGCTCCCTTCTCCAAACACTTTCAACGATTGTTGCGCGGTGTTGGGTTTCAGACGTTTCATTGCGTACACGCTAACAGTCATCTCGCCGGGCCAGTTGTAGCCAGTGGACATCCTCTTGCGCTATTAGCGAGCAAATTCCCATCTTCGTCGCCGGTGAGCAGCAGTCAGCATGGGTGCATGAACGAGGCACCTTCTGCAACGGCCTATACACGGGAACGTTCGGCGAACGGTCGTTGAGGGGACGCTCTTGGTAGCCCCTTGATTCATCTAGGCGGGCAGTTGCTCAACAGCTACAACAACATCACATCTATACCGTGTAGTGGTTTAACATATTTTCTTACGTATTTTCTTATTCTACTTTAAAGTGATATCATTCATTTTAATATGTGTGCAGTATGTAGAGTCAGGAGCGGTAAGTAGTATTTAAACGTCGGAAGCTGTATCACAATGTGTTCGTAGCTTAGAGTTTGTATAGTATAATAAGCTTCGTGTTTTTTTTATTTATTTTTTTTATTTTTCTAAATCACGACGTTAATAGAATGAACGGCTCATGATTCTTATTACGGCATTACGTCGCTTTCTTACCACTTAGTATCCCATCGAAAGAGAGTCTATGAGACAGGTAACAAATATATTATTTTCTGCTACTGACGTTGCTAAGATCACCATGGGTACTTGGCGCAGGTTCATGTCAGTTTTCTCACACGTTCCATTTCGTCTCTATCTCTCAGTTTTGAATAAAGTATACGTCTAGCGCAGAAGGAGGTCAGTCGAGAAGAGAAACATCACTCTATTTTGCAAAACAACCTGCATCATCGCTGACTTTGTAGGATAATGGTTCTGTTGAAAACAGACTAGTCCTTCAGGATGTAACTGCCGCATTATTGGGACCATAGCACAGGGTGTCCCCACAGAACTGGTATGTATAATCAGTAAGCCTCCCGTACTGGTTAATCATCTGCAGTCGACTTGCTTGTGAAGTGTCAACACTGTCTCGAAAGTTGGCTGCATTGAATTTTATCGGCAAGTTGAGTGCAGCTCCGTGTTCGTGGGTCAGTTTTTGTGAGAAGGTCATATTGTAGAGCTTTTACAGAAATGGGGCAGTTCGCAGTAAAACAGTGAATTGATACTGTGAAGTGTTATATAAAGACAGTCCGCCCCGATAGCTGAGTGGGCAGCGTGACGGATTGCCGTCCTACGGACCCGGGTTCGATTCCCGGCTAGGTCGGGGATTTTCTCCGCTGAGGGACTGGGTGTTGTCTTGTCTTCATCATCATTTCATCCCCACCCGGCGCACAGGTCACCCAATGTGGCGTTGAATGTAATAAGACCTGCACCAAGGCGGCCGGACCAGCCCCGCAAGGGGCCTCCCGGCCAATGACTCCAAACGCTCTTTTACATATAAAGACAGGCTCCATCAAGAAATGAAGTGTTTCAGGCGAAGTATTCCGCTGGTGAACTCCCCACCACCAGATCTGTACAAGATATGGACGGCTATAGGATCCATTCATGATGTGCAGAGGAATAGTCGACCGATAGTGAGGACCTGTGAAACTACACACAGAATTCACATTGACAGTACGAGGAATAACCGCAAATCGGGAAGGAGGTTATTGCAGCAGGCTAGTGCATCTAGTGCCCGTGCCATGATGTACTAAAATATATGAAATTAAAAACCTATTGCGTGGGTGTGGTGCAGCGCTGAAATTTGAGAATCAGGAAATAAAGATTTCATTACTGTAACTGTTAACTTCAGATCCTAGCTCCTACTTGGACTCCTTGCTTTACTACATATCAGATGAGCCCTGGTATCATTTGTCAGGTTATGTAAACACCCAGTATTGCAGGGCAACCCATATATTCCCCATGAAGAACCGCTCCACTCTGAGAAGATAGGTGTTTGGTCTGCATTGTCTGACGTGCATATTATTAGCCCCAAAATTGAAAATTACCAGACATATAGAGATCTTTTACTCTTGCTATGCACAACTAGCAGATTCACAAAAACTGTATGCATTATTCCTACAAGATGGAGCAATCGCTCACACATCCAAACGAAGTGTGGTCTACATCACAACGTGTTCCCCGAAGACAGACTTGTCATTAAAGACCTCTGGTCGCGAGGTCCCCGGTCTTAACATCGTGTGATTTCGCATTTATGGGGCACACTAAACAGCTACGTGTACGCTGACGATCCTCGCAAAACACGATCTTAAACGAAAAATACTAGAGAAATTAACATCACGCCTGTAGCATTACAGTGTGTTGCTGGTAACGTCATCACACAAAGCAAATGATGCCTGGATGCCTATGGCCACTGCTTCCATCATCTCATATGATCAGGTAATTACATGCTTTTAAGGTTACTATTATCTGTTCTTTTTTAGCTGGTTCATTGCTCCTTGAGTCTCGGGCGTGAGGCTTACCAGCTTTATCTGGGACACCTTGAATTACTCAGAATGTGAGTATACTGGACAATATCAATTCAACCACCTATCTTGTGAATCAAGTTCGCTGAAATGCATCCAGCCCCACACACACAACCACTACAAGATGATGCATGTATTTGGTGTCTAAATGGGCCCCTTGTGGCCTTTGTATTCGTAATGGGCCATCATTCACTGAGGACAGTACAGACTTGGTGGAAAAGGTCGAGTTCCGCCAGTCTCGATTGATATTATCCTCAGCAGACGCTGATCAGTTGAGTCAGAGATAAACAAGTGGGCTCTTCTCGATGGCAGCGCGTTTGTTAAACAATCCAGAGTCCCTAAGTATCCACCAACCAGAGAAATGCAGTGCTATATTTCAACGCACCGCATTTAAAAGAGGATTCCGCTGTGTTGACAAGTTCGTTATCTGGGACAGGTGTTGTTCCACTCCAATGTCCCAAGCACCTGCAGGATTCTGTAGTACCTCGATAACGTTCTATACACCGTCGCGCAGTGCGCTCAGGAAAGCTGTACCGTTCCCCAGCCGCCGACGTCGTCAGAGTCTCTTCTTCCACAAGGGCAATGCGCTGACACGTTTTTACGATGAGGCACAGCTTACGAATTATGTAACTCTAATGGAAGCGATGTGGTGCAGGTATTGGTCCTCGCTCGTGTACTGTCATTGGCTATTACAGAATGAATGGTGTATTTGCAGACCTATCTCGAGACGGATGCCTGTTAATCAGTCCGTTACTGCGTAATATCAGTGAAACTCTGTGAATAATTCTCACGAATCATGTCAAATAGAGGTAGTACATTTAAGTTTCCGATTCCAGGGTGGTGCTTCTCCACCAGAAGTGACTCTCGCTGATTTATCGGCAAAATATCGTCGTATCTTCTGTGAGAAATTAACTGTACCTCACAGAAATGTTTTTTACATACTTTAAAGGAGTCCTCCACACATAACAAATTGTTGAACCAGAAGAATGTGTCTCTTTTGTGGAAAAAAAAGAAATTCACAGGAATTTAAACATGAGACACTCTATATGAAGCCTGCACGTTGTTTATTTAGCTATAGGTACCATTTACGAACTTATACTTCTTCAGTTAACAAATACTGTAAGTATAGCTAATGGAGACTTATTCTGTTTTTAGAAAAGATTTTTTGGCTTCATGGGACAGATCTGGAATAGTAGCAAGACCAGTTTCTTGTAATTTTTGAAGTTTGCATGTCCCAAGGTAAAACGAAAAATATGACATTTTGTATTTCAACTCAGGCTGCGATTTGGGGCGACTAATTTTTGTGCTGTCAAGTATGTATCTCACGTAAGGACCGTGAATACAAGAGAAGTCAGGGCTTGTGCGGAAGCTACAGACAGTCGCTTTCCCCTCGCTCCACTTGCGAGTAGAACAAACAAGGGAATGGCTAGCGGTGGTACAAGGTACCATCCGCCAGGGACTGAATGGTGCTTTACGGACTACGCATGTAGCTATAGATGTAGCTTTAGATATTCAGTAGCAGTTGATAATGTCCCCATCAACTCTTCTAATAGTACATGTTCTTTGTTGGAAATTTCGGAAATTTGTGATAAGTTACTAGGAGACCAAACCGCTGAGGTCATCGGTCCCTAGGCTTACACACTACTTAATCTAACTTCAACTAACTTACGCTAAGGCCAACACACACACACACACCCATGCTCGAGGGAGGACTCGATCCTCCGACGGAGGGAGTCGCCCAAGCTGTGGCAAGACGCCGTAGACAGCGCATCTACCCCGCGCGGCATGTTCTTTGTTCAGTCAGTCACAAAATATTTCATGTTCATGATTTACATTTAGACACCACTTATTACTCGTATATTCTGATACACATTTTTTTAGTTGCATCGCTCATGTCCTTCCTTACAGTACTGGGGTAGTCAGTTCGTTTGCATATTGTAAGAGGTATTTTTGAATATTGGGATCCACCTATTCCTACAATTTTTCTTCCATTTAGTGTAACAGGAGTGAAATGCAACATATTTTACATAATCCATTGGTAGTTTGAAATCCAAGTGACAAATACCAGACAATTTTAATTTTTGACGTTATAAATCATTGCTTATCGTATCTGTATAGTTTTAGTAACTTATTCTTTCAGCTAGCATATAGCTTAAGTGTACCACATTTCTCTAAAATCAGAACAAAAGTGTCTTCCATCTCCAGTAAAAACAGATAAGTATGTGAAATGCAATAAATACAGTTAACCTCCCACTCTGACAAACATTATTCACATTCTTTGGACTCATGTCTGCTACATTTATTTCGTGTAACTTCCTATTCGGACATGTATATGTGCAAGAGATGAGTGAAATCGACATCTACAATACTGCTGACAAAATACATGTTCTAATACTGGAACTTTTGTATTTCATCTTGTTTTATGCCACGGAGAAAGATATAAAACTAAATTGTCCACACGCTGTTCCACGAGGCATTTATCAGGACAGTTTGCCACGGACAGTTTCAGCATTCGGCAAAATGAATGTGAAATAATAAATATCTAAGGCTACCAGAAAAGGACGATATCTCCCTACCTCCCCTCTAAAAATCCATAAATTCTCGTTGGCACCTTTATAGAGTTCAAATAATTGTGCCTAACAATAATGATTTCGTATACTATAGGCATTTACTCCTTACACGATTTCGTTTAAACTGAATATTAAGAAAGTGTTTGACTAGTTAAGCTGAAAACGTGAACAAATTTGTAAAAAGGGATTCTGCAGACGTCTGTACCTAGACACAGTAAATTTTGGGTTTGTACTGCCTGGAAGAACTGAGAAAATTTTCCAAATCGTACACTATAACAGTAGGTGTTAAAAAGGATAGGTTTTGCAGTGTGACGTGTATTGTTTTTTTGTGGTCTTCAGTCAGAAGACTGATTTTATGCAGCTCTTCTAGCTACTCTATCCGGTCCAAGCCTCTTCATCACCGAATAATTATTTCAAGCTACATCCTTCTGAATCTGTTTACTGTATTCATCTCTTGATCTCCCTCTTTGATTTTAGCCCCCATACTTCCCTCCACTACTAAGTTGGTGATAGCTTGATGTCTCAGGAAGTGTCTCAACAACTGATCCCTTCTCTAGCCAGGTTGTACCACAAATTTCTCTTCTCCTCCAATCCTGTTCAGTACTTCCTAATTAGTTATGCGATCCAACGATCTCATCTTAATCATTCTTGTGTGGCAACGCACTTCAAGAGATTGTATTCTCTCGGTGTCTGAGCTGTTTATGGTCCATGTTTCATTTTTATACATGGCTGCAATCCATACAGATACTTCCTCACGTGACAGAACTTAATTCGGTATCACTGCTGTAATTTTTAGTCAATTTTAGATATGACGATATAGTCTGAAAAAATTAATAAGGAGCAGTCAGGGAGAAACAGAGTCACTGCGCGTAAAACTTGGCAAATGATCTGTCTTCTACATATTAGTTGATAATTCCACGATAGACCAAGATACGGAATCCGCATCTCGCCCACGGTATCCATATCAGGATGTGTGCAAGTAAACAGTGGTAAGCGCCAAAAAAATGGATGCCGTGTTCGTCCAAGAAAATATTTGTCAGCGACGATTTGCATGAGAATGAGTATGTTATGGATAACTGAGTATGTTCCTGACCGTAAATACGCGTCAAAAGTTGTTGCTTATGAGGTAAATGTAAATAATTTATTTAAGCAAGTAAACAATGTTACCATTTGTCCCCTATCACAGTGTCCTGAATTTACGTCGCATTGTAATGGCAGAAATGTTAACTTTGTTTGTGTACTGCAGTAGGGCAGCAATAAAATTAATCTTACTATGTGAAGCACCATTGCTTAATTTCTGAGGTTGTTATCCTCTATTATTGCAAACATTGGCGATAGAAAGCTTAGTGCCATAAACGAAAACATTTCGGAGCTTTGCATTTTTGTGAGGTTGCACAGTACCGTTTCGTTAACTCGCCCAGCAATTAAACAGAGGTAAGTCAACGCTAACCTACGTTAAGTCCGCTCAGATCGCGAGTAAACCATGTTAAATATACAATGACATATTTTTAGGAATAAAACGTAGAATCGAGTCTACGATTTTAAAAATACATCGTTATTCTAGAAACATTTGTTAAAAATGACTTACCTCAATAAAAAAATCGCAATGGATGTACTTGAAAAGTTTGTTTAGGAGATTTTATTGAAACGTTTGTGTGATGTTTCTCAGAACACCGAACTTGTCCCACACCATTGTCCACTGCGGAGGTCATCACCTCTTCCAAAATGAAATTTTCAATCTGCAGCTGAGTGTGCGCTGTAGGAAGGTTGGTAAGTAGAACAGAGATTCTACCATCAGCAAAGCTGTGGGGGAGACTCAAAAACAGTGTCTGCATTACTCAATCAGCACAAAAAAGCGCATTTCCAGAGCAAGGTTCTGTGTTCAAGTTGCAGTCCGGCATTAGTTTTAATCAAGCAGTGAGTTTCAGATATTGTTCATGCTATTCTAATGCGAAGAATATTACATTTTTATGTTATTTACGTAAACAGCCGCGCTAATGGGAGGCTCAGGTCAGCGTCTTTTACCTTTTCAGATCACAATGACGTAAGGTCTATTGTTAGTAGGTCTATAGTCAGTCCGTCTGGTAAGTGATACTGCACGATACTTTGGCCTGTTAACGAGAACGTGTTTCAGAGCCGTATTTCTATTAATTTTATTACAGTATCTGAAAATCTGTCGTAAAATGTAACAAAAAAATCACTTTATCGATCTTCACAGGACACGTTCATTAGGATATGTATTTTTTATTACTACCAAATTCCAGTACATTTCTTAGTTTTATCGCTCGCTAACGTTGTCATAAATGTTTCTGCTACATGTCTATTCGATTCTTTTCATGCTTCTCTTGTTAGTGGTCCATTGGCAGTGTTCGTGGTCTTTTCTTCTTTAGTGCAGCGTGTTCCTGTCCTACCATTTTCCTTTAGTTCGTTTGTCACCAGGCGGATTACCAAAATACACGCCTGTTTTGCTCTTTCGGCGCGTTTATCGACGTTCCATAAAACCTAGTTTCTAGATGCCTTCAGCGTATGTCTTTGTTTAGTGCTTCTTTTGCTATCAAAGTCACTCCTTCTACCTGGAAGTTCCCTGCAGAGCAGCGCACGCAGCAGCAGCGGCGGCGGCGGGGTTGGGAGCAGTGGAGCGTGGGTGGTGTGCTGGCAGAACGTGGCATTCATAAGGCTTCCGTGAACGGAGGGGTGTTAGGGAACGGAAGGGGTGCAAAGTGAATGCGAGTGACGTTGCGATAACTGGGAACTGTCGTGCATGAAACACGACTGGGTGTTCGGGACGGCGTTTCACGCTCCAAGTGTATCACAGCCAACGAACAGCTAACCAATTTGTAAGCTACACGTCTCTCTAATAGGCACTTGCTGCTAACAGCCAGTATACTGCCTAGCTTTACACTTGGCGCTGGTTTACACGCCTGTCAGCTACGAATGAGTATTGGGAAGTAACTCATCTGCATAGATGCGAGCCGATAAACAGACTCCTTCGTTCTTCCAAACTCCATGCAACGTATTTTTCCTTCACCTTCACCCAAGCATTCTTCTCTCTCTCTCTCTATCTCTATATCTCTCTATCTCTCTATCTATCTCTCTATCTATCTCTTTATCTATCTCTCTCTCTCTCTCTCTCTCTCTCTCTCTTCCTCACTGTTTATGCTGCTGCCGCGTGTGTTCCCTCCTGATGCATTAAAACACTGACGGAAGAAATTCGTTATACCAGGAAGAATTTGTGCAACATGAAAGTTGCTAGGGGTGCTCCTACACCTGAAAGATGATGTCTAGGCAAATTTCGCCCCAGTCACATAAGAGTAGCGCTAGTGGCGCCACTATGAAAATGCAAATGAGATTTAATTTAAATAAACTAACGGTCCTAATTTTTAGTTACCTTTGAGATTGATCGTGGCGAGATGATGTAGGTCAAGAATGCCTTCAACGCGACAGTGACGCCGTAATCAACACCACACTGACTTTGAACAAGGTCGTGTAATAGTGCTTCGACGAACTGGATGTTCCCCCTGCGACACTGCAGAAGGACCTGTCAGGAATGTACCCACTGACTCAGCGGTGGTCACGAGAATGTACGACTGCAAAAGGACAGGAATCCAGACGGCCATGTGGCACTCCCAGGAGGGAAGACAATCATGTTCAGAGTGTGTCTCTTGCTTATCGTACTGCATCTTCAGCAGCAATTTGAGCACCAGTTTGCAGCACAGTGACACAACGAACTGTTACAAATTGGCCCTGCACTGACCACAAACCACCGCTGTTTGAATTTTAGTGGTGGCCAGCGAGAGCTTTTTGGAGGACGAAGTGGAGGTTGAGCCGTGGTAGGGAAACAAGGGGGAAACAAATGGTAGCACCAAAATTTTTCTTTTAACAGGGTGGCTTTATTGGAATGAACAGTTACACTAATTCTCAATGTTTCTAAATCAGCTTTAGTTCTTTCAGGCAAGCAGCTGCGATTAATCAAAACAACAAACACTTTTAATACAGCAGCAAAGGGCAAGCTGGGAAGACAATGGAATTTAAATAACAAGTCTCCACAAATATATCTTCACAGGTAAGATTAAATTAATGTTTGTTAAAATTTTTTCTGACATCGCAGCAGTAGGCAAGATAAAATTAGCTCAGTTAACAAAATACAATTACACCAAAATTCAAATACAAGTTAAAATTTAACACACACGACGACAACCGCCAACTTACAATAGTTCAAAACATTATTCAGTCTCATAGGTGCGCAGATGTCATTAACAAGGGGAGGGTGCGAATCAACTCGAAGTAATTATAACATGGCATAGACCAAATTACAGATTCGGCAGTCTATGCAGAGAAGTCGGAAAGAAACGGTAAACAAGTCAGGAAACGGTCACCGTCGCCCACATACACACTCGCACACGGGCACAGAGGATCCAACCTTAAGCCAGGGAGATAGGACAGGCAGGGTGCGGAAAAAAAAAAATATATTCGTTACGGGGCCCACCGAACCACTGGACGGGAACTAGCAAAATTAACTCACTTTAAACTTTACGTACGACGCCCGGGTGAGGAAGCGGGAAATCGTACTGGCACAGGCCAGCCAAAAACCCCAGACAAACACACAGAATCCCATAATTTCCAAAACATAATTTAATCAATTATCCTCCAAAACCCCGGAACTCGGCACAAGCGAAATTACAGGCCACAGGATTCAAAGGCACTATGCAGAAGAGTAAGGAGGGAAAAGGTTAAACAAAGTTCCGCAACGGCGCAATAGAACGCCAAGAAAAACACACTAAGGTAAATCACCCCACAGAACGCCGAGAAACACGAACACTGGGGTTTGCCCACGTTTCCGACACAATCATAACAACGAAGATAACCTTCTTAGCCATAGCACGCTGAAACACACAAACAGCACCGAACTTCCGAGAACGGAAAAGTACTCCCCTGTAAACTATATCCGGGAGCAGCACAGCCACAAGCTCTTACCAAGGCGCGGTCCAGGTAAATCGCCGCGAGAAAGATGATCCAGCACGAGTATCGTCACCCAGGCCTCAGCAAGGCCAGTCAACGAGGGCAGGAAAGCTGGCAATCAAGCGACGACTCCAACCACCGTCCTGGGGAGCAGCAAGTAACACCAGCCCCGGCCAGCGACAGCGGGGAGGGACCCAGCGTCTGACGCAAAAGGCAATGCTCGCGCCCAAACTTGACTGCCAGCGAACACGCCACCGTGCAGAGACGGCGCTACCCGCCGCCAGGAGGCGCCCCGCAACGGAGAAAGAAACACCACTCGGAGGCCCAACGATCGAGATTCGATCGAGAATACCGCCGCCACGGCACAGAGGTCTGTTGTGTTTTCTGATGAATCCTAGTTCTGCCTCGGCGTCGGTGAAGGCAGTGTGTTGGTTAGCCTGTTTGTGTGCTGGACACACTGAACTTACACCTAGAGTTATGGTCTGGGATGTTATTTCGTATTACAGCAGAAGCAATCTCCTGGTTATGCCACGCACCTTGACGGCTAGTTTAACGTCAGTCTGGTGATTCGGCCTGTTGTGCAGCCACTCGTGAACAGCATTCCAGGGAGTGTTTTCTAACAGGACAGCGCTCGCCCACGAACCTCTTGTGAAACCCCACATAATCTACAGAATGTCGACATGTTGTCTTGGCGTGCTCGGACAGCAGATCTGTCTCCAGTCTGTTACATAAGGGACACCTTCGGACGACAACTCCAGCATCGTCAACAACCAACATTAACTGTCTCTCTACTGACCGACCTAGTGTAACAGGCACGGAACTCGACGCCACAAACTGACTTCTGGCAACTGTACAACGCAGTGCATGCAACATTCTAGTGGTTACACCGGTTACTAATGTACCAGTATTTTACATTTTCAGTGGCTCATCTCGTGCTTACATTAACCAGTGATTTTGCAATGTTAATCAGTTAAATACATTGACAAGTGTTTTACAGAAATTTCATTACTCTACGTTGATTATCTTTTGGTCCTGCCATTTTTCCCGTCAGTGTGTATCGTGAATTAATTTACGGATATTTCATACGCCAGAGATTATATAATCAGTGCTGCAGCAATCTTGTGCAGTAACCACACAGAGGGTACTCTCCCCTGTTATTCGTTGTGCAACGTTCGACGTGAAACGAAGGTATTTCATAATTTATTACGGAGAGCATAAAGAAGAATGAACTGCCTACCTCGTACAGCGTGAAGCAATGTGAAGTACTTTCAGTTTTCCGAGTTTTAATTTTATTTTTGGGAATCTGTTTTACATGATTTCGTAATTATTGGTGGCCCTTGCTCAGTCGTTGCAGAATGTGACTTCAGAGACGATCTGATATATTCCACCAATTACGGTCTAACATGCAAGCTCGCCACTGGCTATACAATACAGGGAATATGTCACAGAGTTGCTAATTACAAACAAGGATGAGACTGTTCAAACAAATTTCGGGCTTGCAGCCGGTCGTCGTTCAATACATCGCACTATATTTCAACTGGGCACCTGCCAGTCATCTTCAGGTGAGCCGTCGCAGACTGGCGAAAACGTCTTTTTTTGTTTTCCTTTATTGAGTTTCGATTCCCCCTAAAGGGGGCGGGCTGGCAGCAGCTTATTACGCCGCTCTTCAGCCTACAGAATTTGTTTTAAAAAGATGAAGATAAGAAAAAATAATAACAGTTGGCGATAAAATCGGTGACTTACAGGTAAAATGGCAGAAAATGCTGGAGTTTAAAACATAAAACACAGGGTTGATGATGCTAATTAAATACACAGGAAGCAGAAAAACACGGCGACAGTCTGGGTTCCGTTCGCAAGAGATATAAAAGGCACACCCAGCGACAGCATGATTTCCGTTCGCAACACTGTGGAAAGACGCACAACACTGAACACTCACTTAAACACTGTACTAAAAAGTTGGTACAAATATGACATACCACACCCGAGAGCAGGTGGGGGAAACTGGTCAGATGACGGGTAAAAAAGGGGAGGGGGGAAGGAGAGGAAAAGTGAAGTGAGAGGGGGGGAAAGGAGCCAATGGAAGAGGAGGATCCAGAAGAGGGGTGGGGGGTGCTGAGCTGACATGCCGGGGAATGGGGAAGGCAGAGGAGGGGAGTACAAAAGGACTTGGGGGGGGGGGGGGGGGAGAAAGGAGATAGGGAGAGGGTAGGCAGGGAGAAAACACAGGATGGAAGGAGGGAGGAAGAGGGAGCCCAGGGAAAGGACGGAGGAAAGGAGTGGGGTGAGGATCAGAGTTGATAGGAAGGATAAATGGAAGGAGAGAGGGCACCATCCGGAGGGGGAGTTGATGGAAGCCACCTTGGGAAAGGAGATGTAGGGTGTAGACATGGAGGGTAGGGGGATACAACAGTGAAGATGTGGCAGGGGGCGGGGATGGGAGAGGAGAGGAGCAACCAGGGGGTGAAGGGGTTTCAGGCGGCGGGAGGTGTAGAGGATTCAGATATGTTCGAGGACGAGGAGCAGATGGGGGAAAGGAATGAGATCATAGAGGATCCGCGTGTGGGACAGGAGGCGTATATGGAAGACGAGGCGGAGTGCATGACGCTCAAGGATCTGGACGGACTTATAGAATTTGGGGGGGGGGGGGCAGATATCCAGGCAGGACTAGCATAACAGAGGATGGGACGGATTAAGGATTTGTAGGTGTGGAGGATGGTAGAGGGGTGCAACCCCCATGTCCGGCCAGAGAGGAGTTTGAGGAGTCGGAGGCGGTTGTGGGCTTTGGATTGGATGGAGCGGAGATGAGGGATCCAGGTGAGGTGACGGTCAATGGTGAGGCCAAGGTAGGTGAGGGTGGGGGTGAGACGGACAGGACGGGCGCAGACATTAAGGGAGAAATCCAGGAGCCGGAAGGAGCGAGTGGTACGACCGACGATGATTGCCTGGGTCTAGGAAGGATTGATTTTCAGGAGCCACTGGTTACACCATGCAGCAAAAAGGCCAAGGTGTTTCTGGAGAAGGACGAAAACGTCCTCCGTTCCGCAATATATAGCGTACTGTAACTATTCTGCGCATGCGTCGAAAACTTGATAGTTGAACCACACTGCCCGCCGGCAGCGCCCTCGCTGGTGGAATAGCGGAACTCAGTCGCCCTCTGCGTTGCTGTTTGCCACGGCCGTCGACGCACTCTGTCGTCTTCGATTTGAGCAAATCGTGGAGATGATGGGATTCCATGCACTGTCCAGCTGGTTGCCGCTGTCACGGTTTAACAGATTTTCCGCCAGTCGTATTTCTACGGATTATTTAATAATGGAGTCCCAGAAAGACTTTGCTGTGGACAAAATCATTGTTTTCTCATACTCCATTGAATGTCCAGTAGAAATACAATGTTCAGCAATGGCGGACTTGCTTTGCTGCAAAAGGCGGGTGTAACGTTGATGTTCAGTGCAGCGTTCTTTCACGGTGCGTGTGGTTTGACCTATGTAAGCCATACCACACTGGCACGGTATCTTGTAAATTCCGGCCTTTCGTAGTAACAGATTGTCCTTAACTGATCCCACAAGGTCCGCAATCTTCGATGGAAGGCGGAAAACCACTTTTATCTGAAATTTTCGGAGGATTCTTGCTATTTTAAACGAAGTGTTGCCAACGAAAGGAAGAAAAGCTAAAGATTTTTCCGGCATGTTCTCCTCTTTATTCACTGCCTGCTTCTTAGTTTTAACTGTTAGTGCACTGTTAATCTGACGGATGGAATACCCATTTTCGTTGAATACTGTCTTTAGATGGGCGAGTTCTTGAGGTAAGCTATCCAGATCTGAGAGAGTATGAGCTCTATGAACAAGTGGTGTAAGCAAACTCATGGTTTGCGATGGGTGATGGCAACTCGATGCTTGCAGGTACAAATCAGTATGAGTGGGTTTCCGGTAAACTGAATGCCCTAGAGAATCATCATTCTTCCTTCGAACCAGGACATCAAAGAAAGGCAAACAACCATCTTTCTCTATTTCCATGGTGAACCGGATGTTGCTATGAATGGAGTTGAGGTGTTGTAGAAACTCCATTAATTTATCTTCTCCATGAGGCCACACTATGAAAGTGTCATCCACATGCCGCCAAAAAACTGTTGGCTTCAGGGCAGCTGATTCAAGCGCTCTCTCTTCAAAATCCTCCATAAAAAGAATGGCCACCAAAGGAGACATGGGGCTACCCATGGCGACACCGTCAGTCTGTTCAAAATATTCTTGATTATACATAAAATACGTTGAGGAAAGAGCGTGCCTGAACAAAGTAGTGATATCAACAGGAAACATGTTACCAATCAGTGTCAAAGAATCTGCAAGAGGAACTTTTGTAAAAAGTGAGACCACATCAAAACTTACTAGAAGGTCTACACTGCTAAGAAGAAGAGCCCCCAGTCTATTGATAAAATCAGCTGAGTTTCGTATGTGATGTGAGCACTTGCCTACGAAAGGTCTCAGTAAGGAAGCGAGATGTTTAGCTAAATCATATGTAGGAGCACCAATGTTGCTCACTATTGGACGCAGAGGAAGACCCGATTTGTGAATCTTTGGAAGGCCATACAGTCTTGGAGGTACACAACCATGTGGTCTTAACCTCTTGATGGTCTCTTGCGGTAAGGAGGAGGAATTTAATAGTGCTGTAGTTTTCCGTTGCACACGTCCTGCAGGATCGTAATCAATCGTCCTATAGGTAGTGTCACTTAGCAGACCATACATCTTATCTTTATATACACCACGAGGTAACAAAACAGTTGCATTACCTTTGTCAGCTTTCAATACCACTACGTCAGGGTCCTCTCTCAGATTTCGTAATGCAGCCCTTTCTGCAGAGGTTAAATTACTTCGTTGAGTAGGAGCCTTCAACAGAGCACGGCAAGTTTCCCTTCTTATTTCATCTGCAGCATCCAAAGGAAGACGTCGTACAGCTTCTTCAACACCACTCAAAATACTTATTAATGGCGGTGCTGTAGGCGTGGGTGCAAAATTGAGTCCCTTGCTTAATACAGACAGCGTAGCGTCGTCCAAATTCTTCTCCGTGAGATTGACAACGGAGCGTCGTACCATTATCCCTTCTGGCGACGGCTTCTGTGGCAACAGTCGATCAAATTTTGATATCTGCCGACAATTAGCATCATTGTGGATCCACTCGAACTTGGCCGAAGTCACTCCATCAACCCAGTCCCATGATACAGGAGAAAGATACCTTGCAACCTTCAGATGTAAATGGTAAAAGTTCTGCTGAAATAGCATCTAACCTTCGTCTTGTATAGCAGATCCTCTCTTTGACAATAGCATGACTAGCCTTCTCAGTAATCTTCCGTGCAGCAGCGGTCTTAATGAAATGAGTCACTCTAGCAAATTTTGGTATAATGCCATGGTCCCGACATCTTAATAAAAAGGATAATGAACTTAAAAGCTTCATCAGACGCCTTTACGGGGAGGAGATGGCCTCACATATCCGAAGTTTCGAGAAGCTACGTGGTAAAAGAGCAAAGCTTTGGCTTGCATAGGTCAAACCACACGCGCCGTGAAAGAACGCTGCACTGTACATCAACGTTACACCCGCCTTTTGCAGCCAAGCAAGTCCGCTATTGCTGAACATTGTATTTCTACTGGACATTCAATGGAGTATGAGAAAACATTGATTTCGTCCACAGCAACGTCTTTCTGGGACTCCATTATTAAAGAATCCGTAGAAATACGACTGGCGGAAAGTCTGTTAAACCGTGACAGCTGGACAGTACATGGAATCCCATCATCTCCACGATTTGCTCAAATCGAACACGACAGAGTGCGTCGAAGGCCGTGGCAAACAGCAACGCAGAGGGCGACTGAGTTCCGCTATTCCACCAGCGAGGGCGCTGCCGGCGGGCAGTGTGGTTCAACTATCAAGTTTTCGATGCATGCGCAGAAAAGTTACAGTACGCTATATATTGCGGAACGGAGGACGTTTTCGCCAGTCTGCGACGGCTCACCTGAAGATGACTGGCAGGTGCCCAGTTGAAATATCGTGCGAAGTATTGAACGACGAGCGGCTGCAAGCTCGAAATTTGTTTGAACAGTCAATTCGCCGGGAAAATTTTAAAATTCACAAGGAGGAGGAGGATATTAGTGTTTAACGTCCCGTCGACAACGAGGTCATTAGAGACGGAGCGCAAGCTCGGGTGAGGGAAGGATGGGGAAGGAAATCGGCCGTGCCCTTTCAAACGAACCATCCCGGCATTTGCCTGAAGCGATTTAGGGAAATCACGGAAAACCTAAATCAGGATGGCCGGAGACGGGATTGAACCGTCGTCCACAATGAAGAGACTGATTATCAACCTTCCGAACTGATTATTAAAATTCGTCTTAGAATCTACTTGATTTATTAAAAGGACTGCTGACTTTCATTAATTGATAAATACAGAATATGGCAGAGAATTATTGTAGTAGCTGTTACCATGCAGATTAGAATGGTCACTGTCTATACGATTATTGGTTAGGTTAACATTACGTAGAAGAGGGAAATTTTAAGGGACTTAGATAGGGATTTAATCAAAGCAAGTTCTCCTTGTTTTTCATATCACATATTAATGCCTTATGTGCTTGGATATTTCATGTCTCGCATATGAGTGGAAGACCAGGAAAGCAGCAAGCAACGAGTCGACTGATCAACGAGGGCTCCATTGCTGTCATATATGCAAGCGGAGTCCAATTTCTTATCCTGTTTCTTACTTTACTTTTATCATGCACAGCGAATTTATTCACACTTCAGTGTAGGTTTGGCAGTCTCATTCCCAAGTATATTAAAGTCATCTTGCGGGTTTTGTTTTTACCAGTAATTGTGATTGTGACATAGCTGACTGGTTAGTCGCATTAACCGGGATCTATTGTTGAATTATTAACTCGAATAAGAGTGAAGGCTATTGACAAGTTTGTTCTTATGAAGAGTGAAACGGATTTTCTTTATTTGGTCATTTATTGGATTGTGGTAGAAACCAGACAGTATTCCAGGACGTACTCTAAAGACGAAGCCCATGTTCAACCAGTTGTAAACGTATTGTGCCATCTGATCAGGAAAAAGCAACTTTTCTACAAGATAGAGAAGGTAGATGCGACATAAACGCAGTGTTCAATAAAATTACACTACTCTCCAAAAAAAGGAGGACATAAATTAACTGACAAAAAATTTATTAGTCTGATTGACGAAAGTCTGGCCGTTTTGCGAAAAGAAGCTGCTGGATCACGTGCTACATTAGATGACAAAATATCACATTTACATCAGACTGACCAACATATACCACAAGCTATTGGAACTTGAACCAATGAGGTATTGGAGATACGACTAAATCAGTAATTGTTAGATGAAACAGTAAAGCAATTATCGGAGGCGTTTTTCTAATTTATCCTTAAAGCAAGACAAAAGTACAGCGGAACAATTTGGCCTGCAGAGAGGACAATTTACAACGGATTTAGAATCACGGATGTCAGCTACAAAGGTGCAGCTGACGGAAAAGATGGAACATTAAGTGCAGGCCGTTATAGGAAATATCACATCTAGGAAAGATGCCCTAAGTGATGAACTGACGAGTGGGATAGATGATATTAAAGCCAAACTAGGCGACGACCTTTCGCACTGGTGGACTGCTATGACCAAAGAACTCGCTGAGGCGATGAGTGACACCCAGTCCGTAATCCATGATCTATCATTTGCTGTTTCACTCACAGCTATCAGGAAACCCACAAGTTACTCGCTCACAAATTTATGCAAACTGTTCATCTCACATACGATGTTCGGAAGAGGTGATGTTCGATTATACGAGGAAGACTATGAAAGGAAAGCTTGTTAAGCACAACCATAGGTGTTTGCTCCCCATCAAATAAGTAGTCACCTGTGTTCATTCGTTCATTTAGAGGAGTACAATTGTAAGATGATCATGTCATTTTTAAATTTTGTAAGCTGTCAATGTGCACGTCAGGGAGATAGCAAGTTAGATGCTGTTAGACAAACTTTGGTCTAGTGCTACAACTTTGGCTCTGTATATTGAAAGACGAAAGGAATATACATTTTGAATTAAGTTATTTTATGACGAGTAGATGTTTGAGGTAACACTGCAACACTGCGCACTTAATTTGTAGAAACGATTATTGGCGGCTAGTTAACTTTGGTCACTTGCTCACAGCTGAGAGAAAGACCACCCCACTTCCATGAGTTATGGTGTCATGCATTAACATATTAACTGATTTAGCTGTTTGATTTTTATAGAAATTCTCTGTTAACATTGCACCTTTTCAAATCATTGTTCACTTTGTGAAGCATACTATTGGTCAGACCAATATTATGTGTGAAGACGACGCGGAGCTTTACTCTGTATTTTTGAATACGTGCTTTGTTCTAAAATCGTTGTCTTGGAATTCATTTCTTAGAAATAGTCACTCTCCCCGCCCCACTGTTTATCGTTACGCATTACGACTTTGCACCGTGTGGTATACAACAGTTTGAATGTAGAGTGGCAATTTTAATTAGGAATAGAAGTCTAGCTTAGCCGCTGCCTGACTGTTGTTTGCTGTTGTGCATTCGAGAAATGTGCAAGATGCGAGGTAAGTGGAAAGTTTGATTAGGGTCAGATAATTGTTTTACTTCAGCTGCACATTAAATATAAACTCAAGTTGTATTCAGATCAGTTACAGTCCAGTTCAAATTAGGTTGTGTTTAGTCAACGATTAGCGTACGAGTTTAAGTTGGATAACAATTTGTGGGGACATAGTTTTGGTAGTATGTAAATTTTTCTTATAGAATGGGAGGTAAAGTTGGGCTAAATTTCATACCCGTACAGAAACAAAAATATAGTGGGGAGGCTACCCGATCGTGGAAGATAGGGCACCTGGGCGAATGTATTGACGGGGATGTAGCCCTCTGTGCAGTGGAAGCTGTTAAGCAATTTACTACCTAGGATGAATTTGGAAATAATGAAGTATTGTGTCTTCGTTTGATGACGAACTACAGTTTCAAATACTGACATTTATTCCTATAATTCAACTGTGATAGGTATAGATGTCCTACCTAAAGTGACATACCAAAATTTGTGCCAGATCCAAACTCGAAACCGGTTTTTCCTCTTATCGCAAGCAGTCACCTTACCTCTTAGGCTATATGAGCACGTTCTTTGGACCGACCCAAACTTCCATATGTCTCACACCTCTCTATTTCTTCTCATAGATCTTGAATCATTTACCCACATTCGTACGTCTCTTGATTCACATGGAAGTTTTTAGAATCAAGGCAACGAGAAGTCATGAACTATTGCTGTCATTTCTGTTACAAGTCGGTCTATGCCGGGTAATGCGTTAACGTGTTTGATGGATTCATTTTGAGGCATAATATGAGTGATAGTGTCGTTGTTTTTAAGTGTTAACGCTGTAGTTAGTTTATTTTTTGTTTGAATTGTGTATTTAAGGGCATTTGTGATATTGTTGTGAATTTTGAGTAGTAAGGACGCTAGTATTCTTAAACATTTCGAATATGTTTTGGACCTTATCAACGCGCTTTTTGAAAGATGAAGGAGAGATGATACAAATTCCTTTCTCTAAGATAGTGCACCTCCGAAGACGTGCAGAATGAGTGTTCCTCTGGCGATTCCTAGTAGGAAGTATGAATGTAGGTTATCAGTGCTCTCCAATTCGTCGACACCCGGTGATTGGGAGTGTGACAGGAAAATGGGTGCGATTGATGACACCGTAAGTATTATTAATATCAGAATGTAGAGAGACCAATTTGCTAATTTCAACGGAGGAATTACCAGATTATGAGAGGGAGAGCGTTGTGTTCTGTCCGAGTAAAATGGTTGAAACTGGTGAGAAGGTATGTGAGGTAAAACTGTTCTTGGTAAAGACGTGAACACGGAAACAGCTGAAAGTAATAGTTCAGTGCTGTCGCCACACTCTTATTTTCAGGAAGTGGGTGTGCATCGGATCTGCTCGGTTTTTTCTCTCGCAGTAGTAATAACAGACTGTTATGTACAACACAAGCCGAAAGGCATGTAGTATGTGAATGTAGGATCTGTATCATACATTGGCAACATACAGGAATGTGGGGTTAAACTCGGCTACACAGTTTCTAATGTTAGTCACAAATGCAAGCAACGTAGAGGCTCTACCTCCGAGTTGTGCAATGCGCCTTTACTGATTAAAGACTTATAGGATGGAGGATGAATGACATTTTAAAACGGAATGTGTGTTGGATTTGGACATACAATGGCGACATGCAGGATTGTCGGATCAAGCTATGCTACACAGTTTCTAATGTGAGTCACAAATGCAAGCAACGTAGAGGCTCTACCTCCGAGTTGTGCAATCTGCTTTTACTGATTAAAGACTTATAGGGTGGAGGATGAATAGCATTGTAAAACGGAATGTGTGTTGGATTTGTTGTCAGAAAACATAGTGCTAGTAAGAACGTAGCGACTTAGAAAATGCAAATAATAACAGGATATGTTGCTTAGCGAGCCTTATTCAGAGTAGTGATTTTGTGACAACGAGGAGGAAACTCGGGTTCGAGCTCGAATGGAACAAAAACGTACATGTAGATTTTTTGTAAATGTGTGTTAAGACTGTTCTGTGAACACCCCAAGTCAAATCCGAGGCGGAGTTGTTGAAGGAGCGGAGAGTGAAGTCACGAGAACATCAAGCTTGGCAGCTGAATAGGATTTGAGAAGTCTTCAACTGGTAATGCAAGAGGGGAGCAAAGAAGCTCAGTACGCAATAGGTCGCCAGAAAGTCAACAAGGAAAGATGGGCCGCTAATTTGCTTGCGATATGGCTACAAGAACAGTGATTGCCACATGTCATCAGAGCTCAGTGCCCAAGACGCAAATGCAGCAGAATCACATCATTTGGAGAGTACGACCACTTAGGGTGGAGCAAGAAGGCGTAAGTCAAATCTAAGAACAGTTCTTTAGATTACTCATGCTGCAGAATACGGCCACCACTGCTTCCGAGAAACAATGTTGAGACACCTTTCAGCTACAGCCAGAGCACCCAGAAGGCTGACCAGTCAAGGAAAGCAAGGACGAGTGAAGTCATCGCTACATACGCGAAACAGTTCCTATGTAAATATTACGCCTCTCCTGTGAGTTGACCTACTTGAGCTCAGTTTGTCGCACGACTGTATGTTGAGCTGAGGTATTGTCTACTTGTCGAGACGGTTTCCAGTCTCTGATGGAAAAGCGAGTCCTACGTCACGGACTTTGCCACTGCAAGTAGCAGTGATGCCTTCCGAGTCAAGACTGATGGGATCTGTGAGTGGCCGTAAGTTAACACGCCTTCGGTCAGCTAACCAGTTGGTCCAGGGAGCAGTGAACCACTTTCAAAGCGAGGGTTGTGTTGTGGCCTCTGCCTGCCTTCCCTTCCTGTTGTTGTATGTCGACGCTATGGGCCTTACTCTCTTCGAAGGCTGCAATGTGACTGTGCAGAGCCAGTGGCTGTTTACGAGGGTGCCGTCTACGATGTCAACGAGAGTGTCCTGGTGACCCACTCCCATGAGCTGTGGTGTCTGAGGCAACGCACAGAACACTGGCCAAGCTGCCGCCCATGACCTGTGACGTCGCTAAACGCTGAGGTCAAGCTTCCCCCGCTGCGGCGGCCGTGGCACTGTAATGCTTGTGGTCATCAGCACATACTGACGTCGCGAACGCCACTTCTGCCCGTGGTAGCAACTGGCATGTGTCTTCATACACAGTGTATGAAGACGCCTATGTATTCTGCAACAAAAAATGTATGTTTGGTTAATCATGTCTTATTAGCGCCTCTGGAAGTCTAACCGGAAAACTCCCACGTTGCCACTGCTCGCACATCCCCAAGGGATGTTAGTCTAGCCTGATTCTGCATGTAGGTTTCAGTCCGATGTCGAGGCGTAGCGTCTTTGATAAGTAATCAAAAGTTCCTCGGTTGCGGGTTCGAAACCTGCCACCGCTTACATTTTCATTCATTATCAGCATTGGTGACCAAAGACTGCCGGCATAAGAAAGCACACTCACACTGCCAACGGCTTTGTTCAAGATTGCGGAGGAGCGGAAAGAGATTCGGGACACTCTATTGCCTCTGGGGTGGCAAACTCCCCTAAAGGTAGAAGTATCAGCAAAGATCAACGGCATGAGAATCCACAAGGTAATGGAAACCACTGCACTGAAGATAAGTAACGTGTATCCACGGGACATGTGCCTTGTAACTGAAAAAGTGTCATGATGAATTCTCCATTAGCAAAAGTTTCCGAAATAGTCCCCCATTCGGAGGAATGCCAAGGGTGAGCTAACCATGAAAAAAAAAGATTGAATAATCAATGAAATGATAACGTTCCACGGGTCGGGGCGTGGAATGTCAGAAGCTTGAAGGCGGTAAGGATGCTATAAAAATTTCAAAAGTGGAAATACACTACTGGCCATTAAAATTGCTACACCACGGAGATAACGTGCTATAGACGCGAAATTTAACCGACAGGAAGAATACGCTATGATATGCAAATGATTAGCTGTTCAGAGCATTCACACAAGGTTGGCGCCGGTGGCGACACCTACAACATGCTGACATGAGGAAAGTTTCCAACCGATTTCTCATACGCAGATAGCAGTTGACCGGCGTTGCCTGGTGAAACGTTGTTGTGATGCCTCGTGTAAGGAGCAGAAATGCGTATCATCACGATTCCGACTTTGTTAAAGGTCGGATTGTAGCCTACCGCGATTGCTGTTTATCGTATTGCGACATTGCTGCTCGCGTTGGTCGACTGTTAGCAGAATATGGAATCAGTCGGTTCAGGAGGGTAATACGGAACGCCGTGCTGGATCCCAACGGCTTCGTATCACTAGCAGTCGAGACGACAGGCATCTTATCCGCATGGCTATAACGGATCGTGCAGCCACGACCCGATCCCTGAGTCAACAGATCGGGACGTTTGCAAGACAACAACCATCTGCACGAACAGTTCGACGACGTTTGCAGCAGCATGGACTATCAGCTCGGAGACCATGGCTGCGGTTACTCTTGACGCGGCATCACAGACAGGAGCGCCGGCGATGGTGTACTCAACGACGAACCTGGGTGCACGAATGGCAAAATGTCATTTTTTCGGATGAATCCAGGTTCTGTTTATAGCAACATGATGGTTGCATCCGTGTTTGGCGACATCGCGGTGAACGCACATTGGAAGCATGTATTCGTCATCGCCATACTGGACTATCACCCGGCGTGATGGTATGGGATGCCATTGGTTACACGTCTCGGTTACTTCTTGTTCGCATTGACGGCACTTTGAACAGTGGACGTTACATTTCAGATGTGTTACGACCCGTGGGTCTACCCTTCATTCGATCCCTGTGAAACCCTACAATTCAGCAGGGTAATGCACGACCGCATTCTGCAGGTCCTGTACAGGCCTTTCTGGATACAGAAAATGTTCGACTGCTGCCCTGGCCAGCACATTCTCCAGATCTCTCACCAATTGAAAAGGTCTGGTCAATGGTGGCCGAGCAACCGGCTCGTCACAATACGCCAGTCACTACTCTTGATGAATTGTGGTATCGTGTTGAAGCTGCATGGGCAGCTGTACCTGTACACGCCATCCAATTCTGTTTGACTCAATGCCCAGGCGTATCAAGGCCGTTATTACGGCCAGAGGTGGTTGTTCTGGCTACTGATTTCTTAGGATCTATGCACCCAAATTGTGTGAAAATGTAATAACATGACAGTTCTAGTATAATAAATTTGTCCAATGAATACCCGTTTATCATCTGCATTTCTTCTTGGTGTAACAATTTTAATGGCCAGTAGTGTATTATAATCATAATTTAAGAGAGCTTTGGAGGACTTCAGATGAAGTAAGGTACAAGGGAGGGATAACATTCCATCAGAATTTCTAAGATCATTGGGGGAAACGGCAACAAAACGACTATTCACGTTGGTGTATAGAATTTATGATTCTGGCAACATACCTTCTGACTTTCTGAAAAATATCATCCACGCAATTCCCAAGACTGCAAGAGGTGACACGTGCAAGAATTTTCGCACTATCAGCTTAACTCCTCATGCATCAAAGTTACTGTCAAAAATAATATAGTGAAGACTAGAAAATAAAACTGAGGATGCGTTAACTATATAGCTTTACGAGAGGTAGAAGAAAAATCAAGACACATTCATAGGATTTTTCGCCCTGGAAAACCGCTCGACAATGTAAAATGGAGCTTGATGATCGAAATTCTGAGAAAAATAGGGGTAACCTGTAGGGATAGACGGGTATGTACAGTATATACAAGAGCGAAGATGGAATAATAAGAGTGGACGACGAAGAACAAAGTGCTCGGATTAAAACGACCCTGACGTAGTATTTCGTCCCTGCGGTTCAATCTGTACGTCGAAGAATCAATGATGGAAATACAAAAAAGAATAAGGAAGGCTATTAAAATTCAAGGTGAAAGGTATTAATGATACGATTCGCTGATGACACTGCTAATTTGAGTGAAAGAAGACTCATATGATCTCCTTAATGGAATGAACGTCCTGATGGGTACAGAATATGGACTGAGAGTAAATCGAAGAAAGGCGTAAGTAATGAGAAGTGTCAGAAATGCTAACAGCGAGAAACTTTATATCAGGAAATCTGCTACGTAAGCACCAAAATAACAAGTAACGGATGGAGCAAGGAGGACATCAAAAGCAGAGTAGCACTGTCGGAAACCGCATTCCTGGTCAAAGGAAGTCTGCTAGTATCAAGCACAGGCCTTAAATTGCGGAAGAAATTTCTGAGAAGCACAGCTTTGTATGGTAGTGAAACATGGACTGTGGGAAAACCGGTACAGAAGAGAATCGAGGAATTTGCGATGTGGTGCTACAGACGAAAGTTGAAAGTTAGGTGGACTGATAAGGTAAGGAATGGAGAGGTACTGCACAGAATCGGAGAGGAAAGGAATATTTGGAAAACACTGACAAGGCGAAGGGACAGGATGGTAGTACATTTGTTAAGATATCGGGGAATGATTTCCATGGCACTAGAGGGAGCTGCAGAGGGCAAAAACTGTGAAGGAGAGCAGAGATTGGAATACATCCAGCAAATAACTGAAGACATAGGTTGCAAGTGCTACTTCGTGATGAAGAGGTTGGCAGAGGAGAGGAATTTGTGGCGGGCCGCATCAGACCAACCAGAAGACTGATGACTCAAGAATAAAGTTAATTAGAGCCTATGTCATCGTATCTATTGAAATGTCACTGCCTTCAACAAATCTCTCGAAAAGAAAAGAACATCCTAATGTTGGGTTTTCGCGTACTTTGGCGTAGGTTTTCATACAAATTTAAGACATTTGGGTAAGTATTACGCGACGAAATTAGGTTGTTTTTGTTACACATATATTTAGCAGTGACTTATATGCTCGGGGAGTTAAAGATTTTAACTTCGATCTTTTATTTCTTTTCAAGACGCTAAAATTCCACATCGTGCACACGCAGTCCAAGGCCTAATTTTTGGGGTACAAAAGTTTTAACGTTATTTTAATAGTATACACGTTTATTAGTTTTCCCCTGTCTGGAGTTGCTAGTCTCCCATCGGGTGCCTCTCCAGGTAGCGGACAGGGGAATGCTCACCAGATATGGTGGTTATCGGGGAAATAAAACACAAGAGGTGGACCAAAACTAGCGGGTGCTACCGTGTAGCGTGATATTGGCTTATCAAAGGCTACATGAAAAGAACCTTGAGAATAAATTACCCGGTCCCCAGGGCTGGGGTTGTGCAGGGGGCCAGCCCCTCATGTGAAAAAATTAAAATGCTGAAAATCCTAATAATACTCCTCTGGAAAGCTGGAATCTTGGACGACGAACTGACGAAGAAAAAAGGAAAATGACATTTTGATGCTGTAATGTGGAAGATATCTCCACAAGACTGAATATATTGCGCAACAGAACCTAACTGCTTCAAACTGAGTAGCGATGGAAGATGTATGGACCAGATTTTGCCGGGAAAATAAGGTGACAGGAACAACGTGACAAGTTATTTAAGCCCTGTGCATGTGCTAGGCAAGTGACAGAGAATTAGGATCATAGTGCAAGTGTTTTACAAAGCAGGACCATGCTGTGAGAGTGGGAGGAGCAGGAAAGAGTATTGATAGGGATCAGGGCAATAATATTGACTGTGACCCAGTAAAGGTGGCATGTGTGATGGACCACAAAATTGTTCTTTTTGATCCTGCTTTCACGTGGTATAATCGGCCCCAACTGAACAACTGACAGGACTATCAATATGCAATTAGCTGCTTCTGGCACTTAATTTGTCAGTCATAGATTTGGTACCTGTTGACGCTATTGATAGTTGGGATTTCACAAGGCATGGCCTAAATCTCAATAGAAACAGGAAGGGTAAATTGGCTGGGAAGGTAGCAAAATCTCTAAGGGCATGTCGAGGCACAGAAATTCATGAGAGTACAATTTTTTAGGCTATGATCAGTTTCCAGTGTTTCAACATTGAATGAAATAAATGAGAAGCTCAGACAGGCAGGAACAGATATGTTAAAATATCGCAAGGTTCCCATAAAACACAGTGAAAAATAATGTTAGTTGTATACCACAAGATGCTCATAAAAGTGCAGTGAAATATAATTTAAGTATATTGCACCAGAATATCATGGGATTAAACAACGCCTGCCGGAGTGGCCGAGCGGTTCTAGGTGCTACAGTTTGGAACCGCGCGACCGCTACGGTCGCTGGTTCGAATCCTGCCTCGGGCATGGATGTGTGTGATGTCCTTAGGTTAGTTAGGTTTAAGTAGTTCTAAGTTGTATGGGACTGATGACCTCAGAAGTTAAGTCCCATAGTGCTCAGAGCCATTTGAACCATTTTTGATTAAAAAACAAAGTAGATGAGCTTCTTGTTTGCTTAGAAGACTTAGAAACTCAGGGTGGAGTGGATGTACTATGCCTGTCTGAACATCGTACAGTCACAGATATGGAAAAGGTAAATGTAGGTGGGTATACGATTCCAGCATATGCAGGAAGAGACTCTATGGAGAGAGGAGGAGTTGTCATGTATGTTTAAATACATCATAGTGTGAAAAATTTAGAAAGTCAAAAAGTTTGTGTAGAGCAACATATGGAAGCATGTACCTGTGAGCATAAACTAAATAATGGTACATCTGTAATTGTAGCTGTGTGTAGATCGCCATTGGGAAATTTTCGGCTACATCTCAGAAACTTGGATTGTTTTTGTGCTGTCGATGAAACAGACGGATGAAAATTTTTATTTGTAGGATTTCAATACAGATTTTCTGAAAGTAATGTTAGAAAGCATGAACTTGAAACATTAGTTGGTTCTTCCAATCTGACATCAGTCATTGGTTTTCCTATTCAGGAAGGCAGTACATCCATAGATAATGTTTTTATAGACCAAGATAAATTTAATCAAATTAAAACTTCTCCTGATAAGCTAATTACAGTATCTGAAATGGCTCCATACAATAATGCAAAACAGTCCTCCAAAACAGTGCATTCTGTTAACGATTTAACAGCTGCAAATTTTAGAGGAACTTGCAACAGTTAGATTGGGATGAGATGTACAGGAAACTTGATCTTAATTTAAAATTTAATTTCATTACACATTAAGAAAACAGCGAAACATAATTGTAAGAAACTATCTAAAAATCCATGGCTTACTAAAGGGATAAAAGTATCTTGTGAACAGAAGAAGGATAAGCTTGAAGTAGTAATGATCCAGATCATTCAACCATTATAAAAAGTGCTGCAGTGTATGACGAAATGTTATTAAAATGTCTAGAAGTATGGGTATTATGTCTGAGATTAGCACCTCTGATAATAAAATTAAAACAATTTAGAATATTGTTAAAAGGGAAGCAGGGCAACCAAGAGCACAGGAAGACTGGATTTCTATCAAACTAAATGAAAAATTTTCTAGCGAAACGTCGGAAGTGGAAAGTATTTTTGACAATCTTTTGAAGTATTATATTGAAAATGGAATCCAGCTGTTCATTCGGAAATGCAAGGCTGTATATGGAAGCAATTTGATAAAACCGAAATTCAACACAGAAGGTTGAAATTAACAGTGCAGATAGTCTCCAAAACTCAACAGAGCCCTCTGCCTGAGGAGGTGTCAAGAATGATGTCCCACATGATTCAGTCTTGAGTCCCTCACTAATCTTGATTTACACACATCAAAAAATGTTCTGCATCACATCGGTTCCGAGGAAACCACACATTGCATGTTGTACCATCATACAGCAAGACCTTCAGAGATGGTGGTCCAGACGGCTATTCACACCGGTACCTCTAATACACAGTATCACGTCCTCTTGCATTGATGCATGCCTGTATTCGTCGTGACCTACTATTGACAAGTTCATCAAGGCACTGTTGGTCTAGATTGTCCCACTCGTCAACGGCGATTCGGAGTAGATTCCTCGTCCATAAAGAGCCCTTTTTAATGTATCACAGACACGTTCGATAGCGTTTATGTCTGGAGAACATGCTGGCCACTCTAGTCGAGCGATGTCATTATCCTGGAGGAAGTCATTCACAAGATGTGTACGATGCGGGCGTGAATTGTCGTCCATGAAGACGAATGCTTCCCCAATATGCTGCTGATATGGTTGTACTATCGGTCCGAGGATTGCATTCACGTATGTACAGTCGTTACGGCGCCTTCCATGACCACCAGCGGCGTACGTCGGCCCCATGTAATGCCACCCCAAAACAGCAGGAAACCTTCACCTTGCTGTACTCGCTGGACAGTGCGTCTAAGGCGATCAGCATAACCGGGTTGCCTCCAGACACGTCTCCGACGATTGTCTGCTTGAAGACATGTGCGACACACTCATCGGTGAAGAGAAAGTGATGCCAATTCTGAGCGGTCCATTCGGCATGTTGTTGGACCAATCTGTACCACGCTGCATGGTGTCGTGGTTGCAAAGATGGGCCTCGCCATGACCGTCGGGAGTGAAGTTGCGCACCATGCAGCCTATTGCGCACAGTTCGAGTCGTAACACGACGTCTTTTGGCTGCACGAAAAGGATTATTCAACATGGTGGCGTTGTTGACAGGGTTCCTCCAAGCCCTAACCCGTACGTAGCGGTTATCCACCGCAGTAGTAGCAACTGTGCGGCCTGAGCGAGGCATGTCACAGACAGTTCCTGCCTCTCTGTATCTATTCCATGTCCGGACAACCTCACTTTGGTTCACTCCGAGACGCCTGGACACTTTCCTTGTTAAGAACCCTTCCTGGCCCAAAGTAACAATGCTGACGCGATTGAACCGCGGTATTGACCGTCTGGGCATGGTTCAATTGCAGTCAACACAAGCCATGTACCTTTTACCTGGTGGAATGACTGGAACTGATCGGCTGTCGGACCCCCTCCGGCTAAATGGCCCTACTCATGCATGGTTCTTTACATCTTTTGGCTACTTTAGAGACAACTCTGAACAGTAAAAGAAACTGTAATACAATATCTACAGTCTACGTCTACCTTCAGTGGTTCTGGGAACAGGGGTGATGCCAAACTGTTTTTGATGTGTGTTCGTTTATGATTTGGCTCTCTATATTCATGAGGATGCAAAGCTAGTTCTTTTCCTGATTATACAAGTATAGTAATCACGCCTGACAGACAAGAATTTTCTCAGGAAATTGCAAATAATGTGTTTCAGAAAACAGTTAAGTGGTTCTCAGCAAATGGACTCTCACTACATTTTGTGAAAACACAGTATATACAGTTATATAAGTAAATGGCATAACACCGTTGATAAATGTAGACTCTCAAAGGAAGTCTGTTGCTAAAGCAGAATATTCGAAATTTGTGGATGCGTGCGTTGGTGAGAAATTAAACTGGAAGAAACTCGTTGGTGATTGCTGAAATGTTTGGGTTCAGCTACCTATGCTGTTAGGGTTATTGGAAATTTTGGTGACAAACCTACTACGACAATTTTTATTCACTGCTTTTTATATGGGGTAATTCATGATTAAGAGAAAAAGTATTCATTACACAAAAGTGTGTAATCAGAATAATAACTGGAGCCCAGCCAGGATCACCTTCAGACATTTATTTAAGGAACTCAGGATATTCACTAGTATCTTTGCAATACATACATTCACTTACGAAATTTGACATTAATAACCCATCCCAATTCGAAAACAGTAGCAAAATGCATAGGTAGAACACTAGAAGAAGGGATGATCTTCACTATTCAGGGTTAAATCTGACATTGGCACAGAAAGAGGTGAATTATGCTGCCAGAAAAGTCTTTGGCCATTTGCCAAATAGCATTAAAAGTGTGAGAACTCCTTCTTCCCAACATATAATTTTTTAGATATAAAATGGTAATTGTAAAAAGAAAAAAGGACACTGTCAACGTAATTATGAAATTTCGTATTCGTGATCTATGAAACAATTTTTAATGTAATGTCCACAATGTAGAACCGTCACCTAACGCAGTGACTGACGCTGCCAGGTTGCAGCATCATTATAACTACAGCTCTACTCCCTTAAGATACTTCAGCTCTGTTGATTTAGGTCCGAATTAAAACCAAAACATTTAATACTTTCAAGGTAAAAGCAATATTTGCTTGACGTCCTACCACGACCAATGACATTATTGGCTCCCTTAACAGTGCTCAAGGTGTAACCTTTCCTAATAAATTACTGCCCCTCATTGGTTGCTCGTTAATAATTAATATCGTGAATTCCATAACACGACTCGAGTTTATGATTTTTAATGACGTTACGATACCCTGTACCATAAGCAAAAACATTGATAGACTCATTCAAGACTCATTAGATATTCCGTGCCTTCAACGGTATCGATGACGAATTCCCCCGTAACATGCGCTATGTAAACAATGACGAAATTTGCATGAGGATTCCAATTTCTTCCTCACATAAAGTCATTGTCATTTAGATAGTTACAACTGACCGTAAATATGTAACGGAAGGAAGATTTTCGGACTGAGTTTAAGTTGTCTGTTACTGAGGGAGTCTCTCTTTCACCATTTTGGTAGTAGCTATCTTACTGCCGAAGACTTGCGCTAATGCTGCTGCAGATACCTTTCAGACCATCGGAAAAGTCACGAAGTCCCCATCCGCAATCCAGTTTTCGTCGAACATAAACTTCATTTCATCTACATGTGTTACGATAACTAAGAAATTGAAGAGCTCTGTTGATCAGATTCGTCTTTGTTTTCTGGAAACTGAAATTTCTGATCTGCACTTCACAATACGCGGACTTAAGTTTAATGTGATTTAACTCAGGTGAGACGAAACTCTAGAGTCTGTAGTAACTTACTATATCATCATTTACAGAAATGTTTCGACGTTGTTGCAGATGGTAAGTGAATAGAAACAACTGCATGGGAAGCAGTCAAAGCTTAACTTACAGAAGCTATACTATACGGCATTGATATGTCACAGCCTAGCATACATAAACGAGACTACATGGCGAACGGATCTGTGATGGTTGGCTGCGATATTGAGAGTTTTCAGGCGCGATGTGCTAAAACCTGTGTCATTAATCCGAAATGTTCCTTGACTGTAGTGCCGCAGAACGTCTTCCGTTTGAAGCGACCAACAATGTCAGTACAGAGAGAATCAATTGTGTAGCGTTTTTTCTCTTGGCCCTGAAAATTTATACAAACAGTTAAGAACTTCCTCAAGGCTACACAGTTTCTTGAAATTCATTCACACAAACATAACATGGCAACAACGATAACATTGTTGTGTTTGTAGCTCAAGTTGTAACACTATCTTTATGAGTCATCAACTTCATAAGAAACCATTGAAATTTCAGCTCAGTGATCTGAACACATTAAAAAAAGATGTTCAGTTAATTTCTGTTATTCACTTAGGTAGGCTATTTGTAATACGTGGAGTTTTTTCGTAGTAACTGCTACTTTTTGGGTCCGCATATCCATGTTTAGACTTCTATTCCTTTATGGTAAAGATCCTGTTGTACTTGAAAGAAATGCAACCAATCGGTAATCAATATGGCATTCCCAATCCCAAGCTAAGAACGGATCTCTTGGCTAATTCTTCTGTAGAGTGTTAGCATGCCTCAATTCCATTTCACTGTGATTTTTGTGCCTTAATGAAATGAACAAAAGGTGGAATGTCAAATGGGATTTAATCGAATATACTGTGCTGTTTTACATTGAATCGATTACAGAAACATTAAGAGTACAGTTGAGACATTCTAAGGGCCTTAGTAGGTAATTATGTCTCTTAATTAACATCAGTAGATATAGGCTGTGTTTAATTGCTTGAACATAATGTGTACATTTTTCCCGTTCATCAGTATGTCTTTGTTTTGCAGCATAGAAGACCAGCCTCATATCGACCAACTACAACTGCAGACAGAAGAGTAAGACCACTTCATAGAGTAGAACATCACGATTAAAACCACATTTTATTTGAATTTTGACAGTCTTTACTTGGTCTGATCATCTTACTGACAACGAAAAAGGATTTGCAAACAGCCAAGTTTAAGGAATGGCAATTACTAAACGACAAGGCCACCAGGGTAAATATCCAGTATAATTAAAATTTGTGCTTGAAGATACTGAATAACTTGGATACAGTTCTTGTGTGAATGGAGACACCGACGACATGAAGTGAGTAAACCAATAATTTTAGTCGGATACTTCTAACGATACAAAAATTCATGACTATCAAATGCGAAGAGGAAACTAGGATAATATAACGCATTTCATTTGCTATCACTTCAAACATTGCTATAGAAAATTGGAAGTTTAGTACATAATGAGAAAGACAGGCTTATATGAGACTTATATTGCTACGAGTAAACCCTGATTCTTAAAATAATTGAATTCCGTGGTAAAAACACTACAAATTTCTAACTACGTTACAAATAAGTTCATGTGTTAAATATTTAACGTTATGGCGTTCAGCGGGAAAAAACTTAGAAAATATTTGAAATTATGTTTAAAGTTTGATGAAAGTCTCTAACTAACCTTATTATTAAAGAGTGGTCTAGGTAATTTGAGCTCTGTTCTAACGAAAAGTAGCTTTTCACGCATCGCAATGTTTATGACGCTATATCTCCTGAACTCTGTGTCATCAAATGATATAATTTTGCAGGTACGTTCATTGCTATACGAGGATAGTGTCTGAAAAATATGTTGCAAGTGTACGAGTGGAGTTCGTACTAAAGAAGTAATCCCGTCATGCCTGATGCAGCAGTTTTACTGCATGTCCAGCGAAAGTGTAGTAAGCGATAAACTCTTTGCCTTTTATCGTTTTGTGGAAGTTTCAGTGGGAAGAAGTTTGGCTGTGCTATAACTTAAGCTTGTAGGTAGTCGTTAAGCGCTCATATTCTCAGTTTTATATAATTCGGGTGTTTTGGCGCTGTGAGTTACGTTACTTCAAGAGATATACACGGTTCCAAAATTTAATTCTTATCTTCTACTATTAAACTAATATAAGTGTACCTCTTAATGAGTAGATTATGACGCATTTTAGATTTTTAAGTTCAGTCGTTAATTTTGCGCAATATTGATAGTCAAATTTTTGTTGTTCCTGGAGGCTCTTATGTAGGCCACCTGCAATTGAGAACATGAATCATGAACGTGGATATCAGTTTAATAATACAGAAGTTGCACGCTCTGACATGTACACGACTATGGGGAGTAAGTATGTAAATGTAGATGCATTGAGGCAAAAAGACGCATTACCCAGAACGAGTTGTAGGACATAAACGAAGGCTGGTAGGCATGTGTGCTTCTACATCTGAAACATGATGTCTATTCAAATTTCGCGCTAGTAGCATAAGAGCGGATGCTCACACATTCCCCGAACTCTTACGGGACTTGGTAAGAATGTTTTCCACGAGTAATGAATGTGTTGAGGTGGGACACTACGAATGTAGTGTGTGGACATACAAGTTGAGAATGGGGTCTCGCGGGAGGCGTGCGCAAGATAGCCCCTGCAGTCGGCTATTCTCTGTGCCTTCGGTGGCTCAGATGTGTAGAGCGTCTGCGGTGTAAGCAGGAGATCCCGGGTTCGAGTCCCGGTCGGGGCACACATTTTCACCTGGCCCCATTGATATACATCAACGCCCTTCAGCAGCTGAAGGTGTTAATATAATTCCAATTTCTTTCTAGACCGCTGCAGGTCATGCCCGGACATGCCCGAAAGAACAGACGCCATATCCACATGAAAAATATATAGTTTGAATGAGGTCGTGTAATAGCACTACGAAAAGTAGTATGTTCCTTATGCGATATTGCAGAAAGACTTAGCAGAATTGTAGCCGCTGTACATGATTGCAGGCAGCGGTGGTCACGAAAATGTACGGTAACAAGAAGACCGGGCTCTGGACAATCACGTGCCACTACCGAGAGGGAAGATCATTCAGTGTGTCGTATGGGTCTGGCACATAGTTGTCTGGCACGTAGTGTTGCATCTGCAACATGAATCCGACCAGCATTTGGCCCTACAGCGACACAGCGAACTGTTACAAATCAGTTACTTCAAGGGCAGCTCTGAGCCAGACGTCCTGTACCACACATTCCACAGGCCCTAATCGATAGCTGTTTGCGACATCAGTGGCGTCTAACGAGAGCTCGTTGGCAGGCAGGGTGGAAGTCTTTTGTGTTTTGTGATAAAAGCTGGTTCTGCTTCGGTCGTAGTGACGGCCGTCTGTTGGGTAGAAGGAGGCCAGGTAAGGGTCTACAAGCAACCTTACTGCGTACTGGACTGACTGGCCTTACCACCCGGACTTTTGGCCCAGGGTGCGATTTCGTACAGCAGCAGGAGCACTCCCGTGGTTATCCCACGCACCTTAACTGCAAGTTTGTACGTCTGTCTGATGATCCGACCTGTTGTGCTGCTATTCATTCGGTGACTCCATTCACGAACAGCATCCCACACATTGTTTTCCAACAGGATAACGCTAGCGCACATACACAACAAACTCTACAGAGTGTCGACATGTTGCCTGGAACCAAATCTGTCTCCAATACAGTACATGTGGGACGAAAACTCCAGTGTCATCCACATGCAGCATTAGCTGTACTTCCATTGATAGACCAAGTGCATCAGACATCAAATACGATCCCACAAAATGACATCCGGCACCGTTACAAGACAATGCATGAATATTTGCATGATTTTATTCAACATTCTAGTGCTACATTATTAATGTAAAATTACGTCACATTTGCTATGGCTTATCTTGCGCTTAAATAACCTGTGATCTTTCTTATCTTTCTTTCTTTTGCTTGTACCTTTTTCTCGCAATGATGCAGGGTCGGCATGGTTAATTGGATTTGGCAAGGTGAATTTAAGGGGTGGCCGGATGCCCTTCCTGCCGTCACCCCCCCCCCCCCCCCCCGGGATGGAATTAGTGTACACCAACTGTCTGCGTCTAGTATAATCCATGGAATAGTCCAAATGTGTTCAGATGTCTAGGAGCTGTGTAACTGAGACGGGACCAACCCAGTATTCACCTATTGGGATGTGGAAAACCGCCTAAAAACCACATCTGGGCTGGACGTCACACCAGCCTCCGTCGTTAAGCCACCTGGTGGATTCGATCCGGGGCCGGCGCGCCTACTCGAGTCCAGGAAGCTGCGTATTAGCGCTCTCGGCTAACCTGGCGGGTTGAATAACCTGTGATCATGCAATGTAAATCACTTAAATGTGATGCCCAGACAAATGTAATCCAAAAATTTTATCACTCAAAATTAGTTATTTCTTGGTGTTGCGATTTCTTTCCCGTCCGTGGATGTGCATATTCCTATCTTTTTTTTACTGTGTACCTTTTGTCATATGCATCGCTGTTCCATCATCACCCTCTTTCAGTTGCACAAAGGCCGATCCAAATCTTTCCATATATTTTAATGGTCCGTTAAAAAAACTTGTTTTCCCCCTCCTTTCATGCTAGTGGTCGCAAACAGTTCTTGTCACGTATGCACCCACTTAAAATTCTGTGGTACTATTGTTCGCTGACTGTAAACCGATACAAATTGTTCAGCTCTAATTGGATCTGTAGCCAGAGAAAAAAAAAGGCATAAAGCAAAGTGCAGATTATAAGGTATAAAAGGCAACAAAGCGCTATCGGCACCACGGTGCAAAAGGGGGACTAATTGTCTAGAAAATAACAATGTAATTGCTCGCTTGTGTGAGTAGATTACTGACGTCACCTCGGCTGAATGTTACAAAGCCGACACGCAATAATGGAATGCGTTAATCCACAAGCAACTGCTGACGCATCGGTCGCGCCTTCCTCCTCATTAGGTAGCTGCTGAAACATGAAACGGCCAAATGTAGCAAACGCACGCCGTGATACACACGCGCCAGTTTACGAGCGGCGAGCTCCGCCCACGGCTGTTGCGGTGCGCGGCTAGTATAGGGCGCCGTTATCAAAGTGCCCGCCTCGCTTTATTACTTTTTAAGATCCATTTAAAACCTGCAGCTTTATTAACTCCGGTATTCGGAAGCGAATGGAGAATGTCGCGAGAGCTTCATATTACTTTGGGTTCCAGCGAATTCTGAAAGGGAAACCATTAGGCAACTACATAGGGTACCTTTCTCCAGTACACAGATGCCCTAATGAAAAGAAAGTGTTTCTGTGAACCCACACAGACGACAGGGACGCGCGTTTAAATCTCCTGAACAGCTCCGCCATTAGCAGACTGTCAGCACAGAACCATGGTGATTAATTTACTCACTTCAACATATTGCGAAAACTAACGAATTAAAGTCTCATATAAACTCAGATAGTTGGTAATTTTGTTTGACCATCAAACTCACTTGTCATCCTGTACTTTCACTATTTTTGTCGTCCTAAAAGAAGTTTGGTAGGGCTTAGTGGTTATATACACTCCTGGAAATGGAAAAAAGAACACATTGACACCGGTGTGTCAGACCCACCATACTTGCTCCGGACACTGCGAGAGGGCTGTACAAGCAATGATCACACGCACGGCACAGCGGACACACCAGGAACCGTGGTGTTGGCCGTCGAATGGCGCTAGCTGCGCAGCATTTGTGCACCGCCGCCGTCAGTGTCAGCCAGTTTGCCGTGGCATACGGAGCTCCATCGCCGTCTTTAACACTGGTAGCATGCCGCGACAGCGTGGACGTGAACCGTATGTGCAGTTGACGGACTGTCGTGACACCA